>NW_019416477.1:541142-650509 GCF_000390285.2 Anoplophora glabripennis | reverse complement strand
TCATAAATCCTTAACTTTTCGAAGAAACTTGAAGAGATCAAAAAGTTAGTAAATGAATGGGGTTTTTTAGACATATTTTTTAAAATGAAAAAATTTTATCGAAAAAAAAATTATAAGAAAAAATGTCATAGGGGTTGATTATTTCAACCCCTTACAAAAATAGTTCAGGGTTGAAAAAAATTCAAAAAGTGTAGTTTTATTGACAGATAATGTTCACCAAGTTTGGTTTCTTTAGCTTGATGTACGTGGAAGATAAAAAAGAAAAACAATTTTTTTTGTAATTTTAGGAGGGGCGTAACTTTTCAGGGAAGGGTTTTTTCAAAAAATTTTATACCAAAGACCCCTATTAATTTTCATCGGAGAATCGCCCCTTGAATTTTTTCGGTGTTATTTAGATACACCCTGTATATGGCTGTCTTCTTTATGAAGAAGTTCTGTAGGAGATTACGTCTTCTGCCTTTATATTTACTATATGAATTGGTCCATGACGTTCTGGGGCACGGTGTTACTGGTCTATGAACTTTCGATTCTTGATATGATTCGTTTCCAAAATCTTTTATAACTTAGATCTATTATTGTATTGTATCTACACTGTGCTCAACAACTCTTGATTTATCTACGTTGTTATTCTAAGTGGCTTTTAAACGTAGATAAATCAGCAGCACTTAATGGACCCTCCAATTGCCAGTTACATAAAAATTGTATACAAAAATTAAAAAAAATATAAATCAAGTGTTGTGTGTCGAATTAATTCATTTTATATTAATATCTGAAAGGGTAGTAAAAAATTTATGATTACAGTTAACTGAAAATAAAAGCGTTGAATGCTTCCCACCCCTCTACTTTCTTTAATCTGAATTCCTGTAGGATATACTAAAAAGTATAGGGTGTAACCAACCTGTTTGAGATCGATCGTAACGGTGACAAATTCGTACTGCGGGCCGTAGTACAACGCAGGGCTTTGCCACCACTTATTCGTGCCGTCGATGGCGAAGTTGATGGAGTGGCGCTTGCCGGGGTCTGAGCTGGCATTGTCGCAGATGCCGCACCGGCCTTTTCCGTTGTCCGTCATGCGACAGAATTCTTCCCGGCCTCGTTGTCCGCACGTTGCATTCGCAAATATATCGGCCTTAGCGGCCAGGTTGAAGACCGACGGCCAAAGACCCGTATTGGAGGAGGCGTTCCTCCTCGTGGTGCCGATGCCTCGGTGAGTTTTCAGGAACTTCAAAGCTGCAAAAAAAAGATCATGATAGAAAAGACAAAAAAAATGAGTTAATTGTCATGCAGAAAAATATGTTTACGAAAACTTGGTCAGGAATGTCAGGAATTGTTCTCTAAATGCGTTAATTTAGTTGACTTGAATGAATAAAACTGGAGCACTAGACCAAAGTGGATGGTAGATAGTAGAAGCATCTCGGGAGGAGCAAAAACAAATATTTCAATTCGTAGGAATAATGAAATCTTTTAGTTCGGAGCATCTTCTTAATTTCCGGGAAGTAAATGCTCCACTTATCAAATATCAGTTAGCTTATGACACATATGAGGTAGTCTTGCTATACGTCAAACGATAATAAAGCTTTCCATTTAGATTGGATTGCAAGCTTCTATTACAGTTGTCAACAGTCGAACAATTTAAGGCTGGTTGCCACATCGACGATTTAGACTTCTTGATCTTTCGAGATATACAGGGTGTATCTAAATAACACCGAAAAAATTCAAGGGGCGATTCTCCGATGAAAATTAATAGGGGTCTTTGGTATAAAATTTTTTGAAAAAACCCTCCCCTGAAAAGTTACGCCCCTCCTAAAATTACAAAAAAAAATTGTTTTTCTTTTTTATCTTCCACGTACATCAAGCTAAAGAAACCAAACTTGGTGAACATTATCTGTCAATAAAACTACACTTTTTGAATTTTTTTCAACCCTGAACTATTTTTGTAAGGGGTTGAAATAATCAACCCCTATGACATTTTTTCTTATAATTTTTTTTTCGATAAAATTTTTTCCTTTTAAAAAATATGTCTAAAAAACCCCATTCATTTACTAACTTTTTGATCTCTTCAAGTTTCTTCGAAAAGTTAAGGATTTATGACAAAAAAAAATAAATGTATTGTAATGTATTTTTAAAAAGATGAGCTGTTTAACGCGAGTGTATTTTGCCGAAAGATCTAGTGGCCTGTTCTTTACAATGGAATCCGTAGAAACAAATGTCAATGTCATTTATTGTCATATTAAATAACATTTTATTAAAAAACACTCAACCAAATAGTTGACCTATGATTCTACTAGGCTAAGAAGTTTGGAACTTAGACTAAAAGTGAACAAATGATGAATAATGTTATAACAGTAACAAAAAATAAAAATCTGTCGGATATTGACAATACAATCTACAAAAAATGTTGAAAATGATTGCCTTCAGCTTCAATACAAGCATCTACTCTTGTTCTCATAGAATTGCGTATGCGTTCAAATATTCCTGGTGAATTTTTTATCGTTTCACACCCTGCTACAATGCGGTTTCGCAAATCATTGATATCTTCAACTGGCCTTGAGTAGATCAAAGATTTCAGATATCCCCATATGTTATTTAGATACACCCTGTATATCGCTCTCTTCTTTATGAAGAAGTTCAGTAAACTGGAGATTACGTCTTCTGCCTTTATATTTACTATATCAATTGGTCCATGACGTTCTGGGGCACGGTGTTACTGGTCTGTGACCTTTCGATTCTTGATTGTTAAGAATGATTCCTTTCCAAAATCTTTTGTAACTTAGATCTATTAATGTATTATATCTACACTGTGCTCAACAACTGTTGATTTATCTATGTTGTTAGTCCAAGTGGCTTTTAAACGTAGATAAATCAGCAGCACTTAATGGACCTAAGTAATACCAGAATTCTAGTGAGAGAGAGGTGTTGGCAAAGGTTCTACAAAGAGTAGTAGAAATCCAAAAAAGGACAAGTATGTCATAGATAAATTACCTTAAACTATGAATCGCAACAGCATAGACCAGTGTACATAGCAAATACGAATTCTTATGAAGAAGAGAACGGTAGGTACGTGGAAAAAAATAAATTCAGACGACATGACAACCACTCCCGGAATCGCTCAAACATTTCCTATTTAGGAATAATCACACGTTGGTACACAAATATATTTAGTTTAATAAATCTTAAGAATACGAAACTGCAAAATGATTTTTCTTTAAATTTTCTGCATACGCAAATCGAAAAGTGTTTGTACTTCTCTCAATATTGAAACAGTGCACTAAATACTCCAACAAAATATTATCTGTGTGTGAGGAAAGATCCGCGATAAATCCCAAATGCCAAATAATAAGCAGAAAAATATATAACTTTTTAGATATTCTTGTTTTGTTCTATATTTGTCGACTTTCGTTATTATATCTTACTTTTTTCCAATAATGCAAAAATCTTATTATTTGTATATACACTAGAGTCTGCTCGAGAGCTTTTTACAAAATGTTGAAGCATTTAAATTCATGTAAAAAGCAGATGCTTATTTTTATTATGAAATGGAACAATGTCTTCCTAAAGCAGCAAATGAAGTATTATCATTTACTTACTAGATAAAAGTTAGCTCTTCCTAAAGTAAAAAAAATTACCTTATTATATTCATACTATCCTTTATTTAAAAATCCACGGAACTATCATGAATTGACGGTCTTAACCATATCTATGATTGAATATCACACGTCATAAGCAAAATACAAAAACGATTTTTTAGATTTTTCAAAATATCTACCTACTTATTCCTAAAAAAAGTATGTTTCTCTTAAATCTGACCATTCCTGAATAAAACATAATTGTTAAAAACAATTATTAGTAAGTAACTGCATTTAAAAGCAATTTTAGCGGTTCTCACTTAAGATGTATGATATGATGAAAAAATGTCCCTAATAAAAATTGCATGAAGTACATTTCGGCAAATATTTAAACAATTTTTAATTATATAGAATGCTTTATCTATTCAGGGAGTTACTTTACTGTATTTTTTTGCTAATGGAGCACCTGAACATTTTTGATGTTAAAAAAAACAAATGAGATTCGAATATAAGTATATTTTTAAAAAGATCCTAAATAAAATCATTTATTTCGAAACTTATTCAAAAATGTAAATATGAGCGAGCTACAATAAATTAAGTGCCATAAAAATGTCTTAAAATATCGTAAATAATATAATAATATTTAAAGAAAATTTATTATGAGTAATTTTTATCCGAAATCTAATAACAGGAAGTTATTCTGCACTCATTGGCAAAAAAGTGGTGTGAATTGTTGGCATAAAAGTTCAAACTCATCTTTTTCTAACAATAAATCAGACAAAATTAAATAAACGAAAAATTAAATAATAAAATAATTAAAATAAATTGAAATATACTAGTAACTCGTTACATTTTAAAATTTCAATTGAAATTAAAAAATTAATAGATCTTTTTAATATTAATATGGAAAAAAATTAAAATAAATTGAAATATACTAGTGACTCGTTACATTTTAAAATTTCAATTGAAATTAAAAAATTAATAGATCTTTTTAATATTAATATGGAAAAAAATTACATGACAAAACCATACGTTACTAATGTTTTCTATAAAATTAATATGTACATATATCGTTTACATTTGTAAAAACGGTTCTGCTACAGTATACTTACTCAGAAGTTAATGCATTCAGTTTTAGTGTTTCAGTAAATTTAAACTGTTCCACTGTTTGTTTATGAGGAATACTTCTAATGTATTCCATTAACAGAAAATACAGGGTGATTCACAACTTATCCAAAAAAATTTGGGAATAGATACGGCATGAGAAATGGAATCAATATCGTAAGAAAATTTTTTGTAAAATCCTTATAGTTTCCGAAAAAAAATTATTGAAGTTGTAGTACTTTCAAGCATTACATCGCGGGACAACTGTAGTCTGTAGCGTCATTCGCAAGACGCGTGGAGAGCCAGGTGGCCTCAGCGACTCCGAATACTGATATCCGATTTTACAATCGTCGTTGGGATAGTGTTTACAATAGTTTGTTAGTAGTTAGTGTCAAAAATAGCTTGTGTGTAAAACAACTCGGAGTTGATGGATATCGTTTTAATTTATGGTGAAGCAAGACAACTTTTGTATTATGGTGAAACATTTGTGTTATGGTGAAGCAGGAAAACATTTGTGTTGGTTCGTAGAAATTGAGTAAGTCGGACACAAATGTGTTTACATGTCGGTGAACAAAATTTTGAACAGTTGTTGTAACATCAGGTACCTATGTCAAATTATTTTATTAATTAAAACCACAAATTAATTTTATTAATTAATAATAACAATAGCGGCAAAAACAGTTGAATTTGCTGATATAAAATAGATGCTATATAATTCTATTTATTCCTTTCTTTGCGAAATTCTTTCAAGTTTTTGTCCGTTTTTATCATGCCGCCAAGCTGGTCGCATGGTCAAAGGTCAGGTTTTACAGTGGACCAGTTTCCAGTGCCGTGCAGTAGTATATTTTTAAATCATTTTCGAACTGCCCCTTTTGATTTCTTCCTTACAAAATTGTATTTGTAAGAGTCTCCTGTATATCCAAAATGTTAGTTTTGGATAAGTTCTGAATTATCCTGTATATACATGATCATATTTTGCTTATGACATAAATAATTTTAATATTCCTACAAACTGATTTAGAGATTAATATAAATAGACCATGAATTCTAATTCCGACGATTAGTATTGATATCAAGATACCAACATGAACCATGCTTATTATAGGAGACATGTTAGTGTTGAAATTAGGAAAACTTTAGCAAAATTTACAACGATTTTGTATATCTCTATTTATTTTTTATATCTATCGCCTACAATTTTCAGATATTGAAGATTTGTCAATATTTGACAGGCTTTCATTGGAAAGAATACACTACAAAAAAGTAAATTAACACCTTTCGTGAAACAATTTTCATACATATGAATCTTGAACAGGGCATAAAACGAAATAATGAGATGACCATGATGAGATTTATAATAAAAATTATACCTTTATTTCTTATACCTCTGTCAAATTTTATTTCATTAATCAATTCGAAAAATTAGAATGATAATACATTGTTAATTTTACTCAATATTGAGTTTCCAAGATAGAACCTCTGTTCATAGGACCTAAATCAAACATTGAATTGCATGTAATTTATTATTATTTTTTGCCAATTTTAAAATGGAATGAGATATAGACTTCAAAATGGGCGGAATAGTATTAAACGGTTGTAGGTAATATATTTTCCTTAACTTTATCTTTAACCGTCTTTTAATTAACATCCAGAATGCTTGATTGTAACATACCTCACTCTCCTAGGAGATTAAGATATCTCTTTAAATTTTATATATTATTATCGACGTAGATATCTTAATAGTATTAATTTGAGCATTTAATTAAAGTGATATATCAGAATAAAAAAGTTTCCAGTGGATATAATTATACTTTTATTAAAAAGACTACATTTAATGGAGAACTATAAATTAATTTACAAAATAGACCGTTTCAAATAAAATATGTCCATTGGATGCTATTAAATTAAGAGAGGCATCATTTAATTTGTAACTGTATTACGGGAAGCCAAAGTGGAAGAAATGGGGGATTTTTATAGCTAGATGAACTCTATTTTCATCACCAACGTTTGTATTTATTTTATTGATAAGACGTTTTAAACTTTTCAAATGTATGGGCCCCTCACTTGAACTGAAGTTATAAAAAGTAATAGGTAGGTATTGGTTTTATAAATATTACAGGATAATATAACAATACACTTAATTTTCTTACGTGAAAAAAGCAGGCCGAACAAATACAGTTAAAAACCTTTGTAGAGTAAGCGTTGCACACGATGCATTCTTAAGTCAGAATCTGTAAAGTTAGTCCCCACTTTATCCAAATTTACCATTTTATCAGTTATATGTATTTGTAAATCAAAAATTAAAATTTGTAAACCGCACATTAAGGACATATGAAGAAAAACGTGTTTGGGGTCAACTTTTTTACTTTCACAAATTAGTAAGACATTTGTAAGGATTTGTAAACTTTAAACCGAAATTTGCTGTTGGTCGTTGGATGCTAACTTTCCAAAGCCATGCTTGAAATATTTAAATTATTTGTGCTTCCAAGAGCTAACAAAATGTTTGTACATATTTGTAAACTGTAAAGTAAAAAATAATATAGTGTGTTTGAGTGAAATTATGATTTTGGTGTTGAATTTTGAGTGAATTTAAAATTACAACAAAAAAAATAACTTTTCAACACAATTTTAATAAATGAACTAAAATATGTGAGAATAAAAACGTACTGTGTAAAAACTATTCCATTTATTGTTAATATTACGAATTTCTGAGTAAGGGGGAACATAGTTATCTACATAATACTGTTTTAAACAAAATTACTGGTCATTTATGAAGGTGTTAAACTAACTGATTGACTCTTTGCAAAGAACTCTTTCACAGGACAACAATGGTATAAGTTGAAAAGATCAATTTCTACGAAGCATATCTACAAAGTAAGAGTATTGAGACCCTAATGCTCTGAGGGTTTTGTTTTCGACAAAGTTGGCAACACTGCATTCAAGGCCAAGGTGTTGAGAGCAGAACGAGTGCTCATTTCTCTCAGTCAGTTGAGAACTGTTGTTGTACTGGCGTGTTGAAAATGAGTGCCACTATTCCGAATCCCGCCAGGCGTTACCCGATTTCTTCTTGCAAAGGGAACGGCACTGTTCCAGATTTTTAACGAAATCAGAACTGTTTATGAGGATGGTGTGATGAATCGTACTAGTGTGTACAAGTGATGTCGTGAGTATAAAGCTGACAGAACGATGTTCGTGATAAATAAAGGAGAAAAATAATGGCGACTGTCTTTTGGAACCGTTCTCCTTATTGACTTTTTGACCATGGGAAACAATTATGTCTGCGCGGTACTGTGAAACCCTTAACGAAGGGGTGCGTTTGTTGCATGACAATGCCAAAGCTACAAAGCAATTCTTGGATTCATTCAGTTGGGACATAATCAACCACTTCGCTCACAGCTCTGACCTGGCACCTTTTGATTTTCATCTTTTTACTTTTCCAAAGGTGTTTATGGGTGGAAATGTTTTTTTTACCGATTATGAGGTCCAGAGTGCCATGAAACAGTGGACCCGAGAGGCGGCGAGACATTTTTTTGACGAACAAATTACAAAGTGCATTGAGCCTAAAGGTGACTGTCGAAAAATAGTGTTTCATATGTATTTCTGAATATGTAAATTTTTCATGGAAATACTACTGTTTCGATTTAAAAAAATTGAGTACTCTTGCTTTGTGGATATGCCTCGTAATAACAAGTAAGATATTACCAAAAGAGTATGTTAATAATACACTCTTTAAATTCATTTGGACATATCTACTTTATTATTAGAGATACACCTATCAAAGTTTATATCACTATAATGCTAAAAAATAGCTATTAAAATATGTTAAAATATACAGCGTATTCTGATAAAAGACATATAAGTTTGACTTGAATCTTCGAAATTTAACATTTAATTGCTTTCTGTATACATAGATACAGTACCTACATATTGAAAACACAAAAATATTTGCTACATCTTTGGCGTATATCGTTTTGCTCCAAGTACGAAAAAAAGTTAAGGGGTGTAAAATGATATGTAACGGTGTACATCAAATTTAGGTTAATTCTTTTTAGATACTTCATTGAAAAACTATTTTTTTCTTCGAAAAATGTGTATGTACTGCGTTCTCATTCTTAAATACATTTTAATTAGATTCCTGTATTAGTCCGTTTAATAGCTGATTTGAAAAATGTTTATAAAGATGTAATAGCACTGAATGCAATAATTCTAGAACTGAGAAGTTTTATGGGTTATTAAAACTGCTCGAGAAGTAAGGAGTGCTGTGTATTAAAATTTTAATGTAATCAAACATTTTAGTACCCATTTAAGGTATTAATTTAAGTGCTGCGGAGTACATCAGAAAACATCGCTTAATCTAAATTTGAATTGGAGATCAATTAATCATAAGGCCCTAACGACTTAAGAAGAGAGGGAAATGTCGTCTAGAAATTTGGGTCTGTGAACAATGCACAGTTAGGAAGCACGTGTTTATATTTGATGATTATATATTTCGTCAAAATACTTTGTTGACGTTAACAACTGCGGTATTAATATTTTGGTATTTTTGAACAAGGTTCAAAAACATGTAGACGTTCCTTGGGAATGTTACTTTCAATATGGACATAAATAATACTTGACTATAAAAATGTGTGTGCATAATTCTTGTTCTCATCTGTGATGACTATTTTAGTTAATTTTATATGAAATTTGAGAGAATACAATTTTTCTTGTTGCATATTCAACAGAGTTTCAAATTGTTTTATCTATATCTAATTGTTGAGATATTCTATTGCACAAAATAGTTGTACGCAACCAGCGTAAAAAGTAAGTGTTTTTGGCACGCAACGTGAAATTTTGACAACATGGAACCTTTTTTGCACAAGTTACATATAATATTTTTCCTACAATTATCTTTTAATAGTTATTTTATGCTGTAAAGGCTTTTTTGTACGATTCTACAGGGGATATATACAGAGTGTCCCATTTTAATCGATTACCCCGAATAATTTTGTAGGATGACCTCCAATTGAAAAACTTCCACAAGATTTTAAGGGGACTGTAGTATAATGATGTTGGTTTTGACCCAGAAGTCAAACTTAAGGGTTTTTTGGAAATCAACATCAGAATTTCAAATAGAAACCCCATTTATTTTATGCAGAAATTGAAAAAGCAGGAAATTTTACGTCCAAAGATGTATTTGATATTGGGTCAGATTGATCCCTCTGAAGGCCAAATCAACTTTCCGATTGAAATTTTATGGTTAAAGTTGCTTAATTTTTGTGGCAAATTCCGTACAAACTATCGTGGTTATGATTTATGGTCTAATTGTGACTGACTTTGAGCGTTAACTTCGGATTTCGTTTTTCTGTCTAAAGATGGGAAATGTGAAAATATCACGTTCAAACACGTACGCTTAGCCTGCAGTTGACGGAGTGTGTCAGAAAGAATTAAGCTTTTTTAAGTGTCTGCAAACAATTTTAAGTTTGTTAAAATGCTGTCGCCAACTGTTTACTTATTTCAATATGTCCCAATGAGTTTTGAGGTTATAGATTTTCAGGTTATGGGTTTTAGAGTTATAGGTTATCGATCTCAAGGATATTGAGTTATGAGAGTATAGGGTTATATGGTTTAAGAGTTGATATTGTTCGGTTTCATAGTTTCAAGCTTTTTTTTTTTGAGGTTAAAAAAAAACGTTGACGTGATGGGGCAAAACAGGTTTCGGATTCGGTTTCAACGACCCAAAAAACATATAATCCACTTGATCTGGTTTAACGAACCCTCCACTCATTTTTTTTGTGGTTCTGTGTTATTTGTCAGTATTTGAAGATGTGAATGTTACGTCGAATTTCACCGACAGCCGCTAATATTGATGGTTTAAGTAATAGACATTATTAACTTCACATTCTAATGGCCCCTATTCTCAACCTTTAGATCCAGAAACCCGATCAACATTGGACTGGATGCTTTATTAACCGTAAAAGCTATCCGAGCTTCGGCTTAAAAAATGAATATTTTAGTTAAAAAACTAAAATCGCGTTTGAAGGACCCCTACGGCCAAAGGACGCAGGGCCAAATATATATTTTTTAACGTCATATTTCTTGCCTTTCCCATCTTTAGATAGAAAAACAAACGAAATCCAAAATTAACCCTTAAATGATCCCTTACTCCCAGGGCTCAAGGTCAGGGTCACAATTAGACCATAAATCATGACCACGGTAGTTTGTACGGAATTTGTAATAAAAATGAAACCACGTCCACTCCAACAGATATTGGATAAATTTTGGAGATCAGAGGTTTTTTGAGGCGACGAATTCAAATCCGATTACAATTTTGCTGTTACTTATTAGAGGGCGCCACTTATGGCAATTTGCATGTCGTTAAAATGTCATAACATTTTTACTCTTCTGAATATCTGTCTATTTGTTTTTTTTTTTAATTTTTTTATCTTGCTTTTTTTTAATCAAAATTATTGTCGATTTGTGAAGGGCAAAAAGAATTTAGGTCATATTTACATTATTAGTAAGATGCAACTAGCACCCTCTACGACGAAAAGTTTTTATGCTGAAAGATTGTCTACAACAAATTTCAAATTGGTTGATACAATGATTTACGAAATATTTTCAGAACTTGAATTATTTTATTTTTAAGTAAGTATATTGAAAAGGAGCAACATTTTATTACGACATTCTTAATCCTATCTCCCCTTTTTAACTCAAGAATCTTCAACTAAGTTGTATGTCATTCTCAATAAAACACCCTGTGTTTTAATTAAATTCCACTATCTAGTGAACAGTGAGAAGTTGAACGAAAACATATTGACCATAACATTTTTTATACAGTTTCTTTCATGTTCATACATTACTTCTATCCCTAAAACGTTTATGTAACTATACTGTTTCCTTGTGGGTTATTTAGTTTTATGTGTTCTGGGTATACCAACAACATAAAGAGGTGTACATAATTCGAATGTAAAGATCATGTTGCTCATCTCCGACACCTACTATAACTCCTCGAATATGTTAATATGAATATTAAGCATATACCTTACTAAATTTACTTTGTCGGCACCTCTTTAGTGGTGTGAATAGCATATTATATAGCGTTTATGTCTATTTCTGAGGGTTGTACAAGCATCAAACTGCTTTAAAGTCATGTGGCAATATAATCGTAAAAGATCGCCGTATATAAAACAGGAAATACCATAAATCACAGCGAGAGGGAAAAATTGCATTGGAAGCCTATTGTAGCACGTAGAATAGTATCTATAAATTTCAAAATTTACTTTTTAATACAACTCGTTATGCTGCCATAATGGATATACTTTTTCTTTCAGAAGAGATGGTAGTGCTCATTTTGCGCAGAAAATGATTTCATAAATTAAATTTTCAAAACGCTCTAAAAATGTCGTTACAATTAGCTTTTAATTTGTGAAATTCTATCATGTGTGCATGCAAAGATCTGCATTCAATAAGTGGCCGTGTTTATCCATTTTGAATCCAGTAAGGAGATAGTACTGGACCAAAAAGAGACAGACGTCCACTTTTAATTCATATTGTGTCCACTAAGAGAGCATTGGCGGACCGAAAGTGAATGATCTTTTTGGACATTTTATTTATAAATATTTTTTATAAGAATTTGAAAGGGAAATTAAATTTAATTATTATTTAATTGGAGATTAAAAAAGTTAAATAACAACTTGGATTGTTAAACTGTTTACAATCCAATTAAATAAAAACCAAATTGAATGGATCTTTAACTTATTACAGTATTTAAAAAATAGTTAAGCGATTTAAGGAAACAATATAATGTTAATATAATATACAGGGTTGGGCAAATGTATCGGAACACCTTTATACAGGGTGAACCATAAGTTTGATTATAAAATACGTATAACAAAAGTTTTAGTAAAATTTTTATTCTTTTCAATGACGTACTTACTTTAATTTCCAACATCTACTTTATTTTTACAGACACGGCGTTGTCGGCAGTTTTTTTTTAATGGACCGCTCTGTTTATTTTAACATTTTTAGAAAGACAGATTTTCTCCTATTACAATGATATAGGGTTTGGTGAGCCTGCGATTTATTGTTCTTTAAAGGTTGAATAAAACAATAAAATAAAGAGTTGGCTGTTTACATTTTTTTTGTCACGCCTACCTGAAAAAGTAATCGGGTTTGCTATCTTTTTTGAAAATTGTATTTAAAAGAAATCAAATCATTTATTCCTGTCAGATGCAGTCAATAGTTGACAGATTAAGATTAGTGATTATTAAGATTGCTGTTCAAACTTCAAGTTATGGGTGAAAGAAGTGAAGATTTTTGTTGTTGATGGTGGTTGGTTTTGGAGACAGGAAGAGATCTCTGCAAGATGCATGCAATATTTTTAATGCAACTTTCCCTGAAAGAAATTCTCATACTTGAAAATCAACAGTTTTAAGGGTTGTGAAAAAGTTTCATGAAATGGGAAGTATTAAGAGTCTTGCAAAATCCAAAGGGCGGTCCGTTTAAAAAAACTGCCAACAAAGCCGCATCTCTAAAAACAAAGTAGACGTTGGAAATTAAAGTACGTTACTGAAGAGAATAAAAGTACTACAAAAACTTTGGTAAAAGGTATATTTTAATCAAACTTATGTTTCACCTTGTATACAGGTGCACCAACACTTTGTCCAACCCTGTATATTTACAAAACATTTATCTGAAACAACAAACCAAGGTGAGGTTTTAATTAGCTTATTTTTGTGTCATCGAGAAATCTTATACAAGGTACAAAAATGTATTTTATTAGAGGAGTAATTTTTTTAATTAGAAGTAGGTTAAATGGGTATAATATTAGTAAATTAATTAATTAAAGTAAATGATAAAAAATGTATTAATATATCTCATTTCGGTGATCTTCATTTCACTAAGTTCATTCTTAACATTTCTTCATTTTTTAAATTTTTTCTTGGTTTGCCAAATTTTACGTTTTTACCTCACATTTGAACAGAACATTGAGGGTTACATATTTTTAATATAAGCATGGTATTAATACATTTCAAGGTATTGAAAAAAATAAAAGGTAATGGAAATGAAAGTTCCAATGATCAACTTGTTGATGCATTTGACAACAAAATTTATTTCTTTGGCATTTGTTTGAAATTCTAATAACTAACTTAAGAGTAATTAAATTAGTAATTATTTAGCTTTCTCACATAGCTCGTATATTTTTTAAATTTCTATATAACATCTACATATAATCAATATTATAAAAATAAGTGAGTAATTGTATTTAATTCGTCCAACAGAGTCTCGGACAATTTTTATCCTTAAAACGAATAAATGAGATAATAAATTAAACACCACCACTTAAATTATTCCAAACCGGACGACATATTTTTTCGCTACGACTGCAGCCGCAAACTGGCTCACGATAAATTGTGAGCCATAAATTGTGAGACATAAAATTTCTTCACATGATTGACTTCATAGATACTTATAGTGTAATTAATTTTACACCTATTTGGTGGCTATGTAGTCACCCAAGTGGTCTTATTCTAGGCGATCTAGCACATTATTCTTTTATTGTAGTGATTTAATATTGGTTTCAGATCAATTTATTATTTTAAATGAGAGTAAAAGAGCAAAACCATGCATACTAATCATTTTTAATAATAATAATTTATTCCTTTGTTTTGTAAATATTAGAAATGTTGAAAACATAAAATATTTTTAAATCTGTGTTAGAGATGTTATTGCATGGAGAACGTATGTATATGCATGTATGTATTTAAGTCACCTGCCTGTATCTGCCAAAAATTCAGGAGTTTAATTTTGTTGTTGATAGATTAATATGCTTAAACCTCATGGGACTAAATTTAGTTAAATTTTTATTAAGGCTTTCTGCATGGTTCAAATAACTGAGTTTGATGCACCAGTTTAACATAGATTCTGACATCCACATTAACTTTTCAATTTCACGCAATTTCCGTCTAATGAAAGCTAACCTAATCTTTAAAAAATCAAAAGCAAATTAACAAATTACATACGTCTTCCAAACATGGATATCATTTATACTGTGAAATGTGAGTATTATCCATGTTTGAAATATAATTTATTTTAAGATATTCTAGACTTAAAACGTTTTTAGATATGATAGTATTTCAGATGTAATAATGATAAAATATGTGAAATTGTAAAAATGGATTTGTAGTAATTTATAAATTTCGGTTAAATTAAGAACATAGCGCTTCCATAAAAAGCACCATAGATACTGCTTTATTTTTTAAACATACATGGATAAACCTACTATATTTTGCTTTATTAATAAAAGTTAAAACCTGATCCCCTTCAAATACTTTTGATTCATTCTGAACACATCCTTTAGAGATCATTTTCAAAAATGATATAAAGCGGAGAGAACAGGAAATGTTACTGTTCTCGTTAACAATTAATGGAATATTTGGCCCATAGGGTATTGGGAGAATATTTTTCGGAACAAAATTCAATCAAAAGCATGAACCGAAGTCAAATAAAATCAAACATACCAATTCCCGTTTACTCTGTTATTTTATTTCTCAATTTCCATTCAATAAATATTTCATATTTGTCGACAATGGTCTTGATTTAATCGATAATAAATTTTCTGCTGTGTCTGTAAGTAAAAGTATCAGAAACTATCAGCATAACTGTATAGGCGATCTAAAATAATTTTCGTTCAGAAAAATCGATTATTTGTGAAAAATAACATCATGTATGCACCGCAGACATTAATGGATCCCATCATGCTTTGGACTTAGTTCTAAATTAACGTCGACCTCAGGACAATATAATCCCTATAACACCCTTGATACATAGGCAAATAACTATTTTGCTCCTTTTCCTTTTTATCCCACAAAGTAGCTGTTTTTCATAATTGCACACATCTGGATATAAAGAGACACATTGCTTTTGCAGCTTATCAGCTACTTATGTGCAGTTTAGGGTTTTATTGCCATAACTACCAATTGCAATATGATTTTCTTAGTTTTTTTTGTTTTGACTGAAACCATGGTAAAGTGCAGCATTTAAATTAACGTAATTTCCACTGTCAATTATGTCTCTTGAAAAGAAAATACAAATTTATATAAGCCTATGGTTCCACATTCCTGTGTACGAGCGTAACAACCTCATTTATCTCATATTGTCCGCACTGTACTATATCTAGCTAATCCAGAAAAAATATTATATCGGTTACGCTTGGAATAACGTATTACAACAAGAGCTAGATGAGGCAATCTATCTGATTCTAAGTTTAACATAGGAGATAATCTCAGTTGATCAAAGCTCATATTTTACGGCTGTTCTTGAATACATTTGTGTACTTAACTACTTATAACAAAACAAGGTTAGTTTAATTTATCTAACTGAAGAACTTACATCAAACTGTCTTTATGTAAAATTGTTTTCGTATATTTTCAGGACAAATAGTACTTATTAAAAAATAAAAATAAATTTTTTATAAACATTGTCATAAAATAAGGAAAATATACCTCTCTCTAATAGATATGTATATTTTTGAGTTATCTTAAAAATCTTCCTAGGAATCTTCTACTTATTTTAAACTTTGACTTAGGGCAGCGGTATTCAAACTGTGTTCCGTGGAACCCTGGGGTTCCCCATAACCACTCTGGAGGTTCTACAACTAAGTCGAAAATTCAAAATTTTTGAAATTAACAATAGTGATACAACCAAATTCAAGAAAATTTATACTCTTACTTAAAACTAGTGTTTATAAATATTTTATATAATCAGTAAAAAAAGTGTTCGAAAGGGGTGGGGGTTCCACAAAAAAAAAACGGTATAAGGTTTCTAATGTTGACAATGTTATTCAAATCTCTCGCACGTAGAGATAGATCTTATTAGTTTTACTTAACTTATTTTAATTTGTGAAATATGTTAAACTTTCTTCTTTTCTTCCTAAAGAAACTTTTTTGGAAATTGTCCGATTTTATGATAATTTACAAACGCACCTTCATGTAAACTTGAATTTCTAAGAAATGATTCGGTTTATCACAAGAGTACATACTTTCCTTAGTAATAGAAATATCGGCATTAATATTTTTAATTAAAATTTACTTGATGCATAAGTTAGGTTTTATTTTGATAGTTATATAATATTAATCAGAAGCTTTGGGCACATTATGCAATACATTATTGTCACAAAGTCGTCAAGCATAAAACACAGTTAAAATGTATAGGTAGGTATATTTTGCTCGTATTGTGGGAATCGATAATGCCCGTAAAGTCGTTAACACGTATATTTGAATAATGCCGTAACTCTCAAATTCTGATGCAGATAGTATGCTAATGGAAGCTTCAAATATACTTGTAAGTATATACCTCCATATTCAATATGAAAATTAGTTTTCCAAATAAACTCGTTTTCGGCTTTTTGAATAAAAAGAGTAACGATGATACGTGTTCATGATATTTGCAAAATTTGTTAATATAAGATGTATATGTGTGGGTTATAGCTATTGATTCATTTTACTTATACAGTGTGACAGAAACAGCTTGTTAAAAATAAAGGATCCTGTGATCCTGTCTGTATAACATAAAGGTCGGTGAGATTTGGTTTACTAATATCGTGTATGTCTTCCATTAGCACGAATTACTGCTTGACACCTACGTGGTAAGCTTCGGATGAGCCTACGAATGTCTTCTTGTGGTATATTCTCCCATTCTTCGATTAGGGCATTTGTTAACTTTTTGGAAAGTCTGAGGTGGGTCTGGGCGCCTCCGAACACGCCTATCTAACAAATCCCAAAGATGTTCGATGGAGTTTAGATCAGGACTTAGCGGAGGCCAATCCATGGATTGAATCCCGTGATGTTGAAGGTAGTTCATGGTGATAATCGCAGTATGTGGCCTTGCGTTATCTTGCATAAACAGAAAATTTGGACCTATACCATAAGCGGCTGGTATAACATGATCTTCTAGAATGAGATCAATGTACCGTTCAGCGGTTAGAGCCCCTGGAACTATGACAAGATCGGTTCTTTCATCAAGACTAATTCCGCCCCAAACCCACTGACCCACCACCAAATCTTTCGACTTCTTGTATGGTAGCTGAAGAATGGCGTTCATATGGACGTCGGTATACACGTACTCGACCATCACAACGACTTAAACGAAATCGTGACTCATCGTGAAGAGTACTGGTCTCCAATATCGAAGTTGCCATGCCACATGCTCACGTGAAAAATGTAAACGAGACCTTATGTGATACGGAGTTAAAATAGGTTTTCGCACGGGTCTTCTTGGTCTCAAGTTTGCTTCTCTCAGTCTATTCCTAACTGTCTGATCGGAAATTTTCAACCCATGAGTCGTTCTGAGCCTACTTTGAAGGTCTTTTGCTGTGGATGTATGAGAACGCAAGAAGGATAGGACTAAAAACCTGTTCTGAATTCGGATGTTTTCCTCTTCGGACCTTGTCCAATGCGTCTTTTATATCCCCCGGTTTCTAAGTAACGATTCCACACGCGATGGATGACAGAAGGGCTTACGTTAAAATCTCTTGCAATCTGTCGAGTACTGGTGCCATACTCTATACTAGCAACAACACGAACGACTTCAACTTCACGATTCCACACGCGATGGATGACAGAAGGGCTTACGTTAAAATCTTTTGCAACCTGTCGAATACTGGTGCCATACTCTATACTAGCAACAACAAGAACGACTTCAACTTCACGATTCCACACGCGATGGATGACAGAAGGGCTTACGTTAAAATCTCTTGCAACCTGTCGAATACTGGTGCCATACTCTATACTAGCAACAACACGAACGACTTCAACTTCACTTAGATGCCACAATTTATGCTGAACTGTCAACATTGTTTACTACTCCAAGGCACAGTATATTTCTAAATTGAAATTTTGATTGTATGTTTCACTTTATTTCTTGTAGTTTTTTTGAATTGGTACTATTGTCTCAAGAATAATTATGTAAATTTGTTTTATTTTCGTAAATTTATTTGAACAAAATGTTAGTCTTTAATATATGCATTATTAGATTTATATAGTATTACAAATAAAAAAGTTATTGAGATTTAAATAAGTGTCCCTCTAATTATTTTGTGCAGTGTATTACCACAAATGAGTAAATTTATTAAAATGCTCAATATTGAGTGGAAATGTACTCAATAATTTCAGACAATGGATTCACATCGTACTTTCCGCTTTTACTCACCGGTTATTTTACAGTATACTGCAGCCGCCATATTTTATTCGGAACTTTTCGGATTCGGATTCGGATTCATGACCCTAAAAACCCGGGGCAGCAAAAATATATATAGAAAAATGACTTGAAGGGGTATGTGGTACCTTGGTCTGTAGGTGGTTTTCTACCCTTTGAGGGTGTTGTATTATATTATTTTGGTATGGTGTCTATCAGCCTACATTTATATCATAGGCTGATTCAAAATTCAGTAAAAAAAATTTAGGGGTGTATTTTTGAGGTCAAAATAAGATTTTTTTCCCTATGAACGTGATTTCAAAATAAATTTAAATATTTTTCACCGCAAATAGTTAATAATTTTGGAAAATCTCTTCATCAGCCAATATCTTGGAAACTGTTGATCTGAGAGATTTCGACTAAGCATACCCCTTTTGCTTAAAATTGATAGGGGAATAAAAACACTAATACGAAAAGCACTAATACGAAAAGCACTAATACGAAACGTCAATGTACGGGGTAGCAAAAATGTTAGGGTCAATTTAATTCAAGAGTACCCTTATAGGTGGTGTCCTCCACAAGCAGCATCAAAGGCAATGACATATTCATCCTAAAAAACCTCGTACCTCAACTTTTATGCATACAATCAAATCTATTTGGAAATTATTTCTAAAAAATTGAAAAAAATAAAAGACCTTGACACCCTGTATATCTAAAACTAAACATTTGTGGACACAGGACACATATTTATAGGAAAAAAATTCTTATTTCGACCTCCAAAATACGGCACTAAATTCTTCGTACTGAATTTTGAATCACCCTGTATATTTGGTAGTATAAAATACAAGGCTACTGTTTTGCACTATTATTTAATCCTAGGCCTGAAATTAACCCCTTCGTAGGGGTGGGTATGGATTTAATTTGGATATATTTCCTTCCATTGCTCAAAATATTATTTTAAAATGTTTTCTCAATTATTGATTTACAAATTGATGCTTTTCATTACAAAGCTTTATCTTATCCTCACTGTTTCATTCCATTTTAGGGGATATTTTAGCGTTTTATTAAAAGATGACTTGGTAAATCCGTTTTTAGGCTACGGATTAGGATTCAGCATAAAAAAATACAGAAAATCTATTTCCTCTTTTTTTGTGGGATTGTATTAAATATTGTCGTAATTATGCCTTAACATGTCTGTAAATTTAAAATATATTTTAGTTTATTATGAAATCGGTCATTATACCTACACGTTTTAAAAGTAATTATGACACATTTACGAGAAATTTAAAAGCTGGTGATTATTCTTTATCCCCTACGTTATCTTACTCCAAGAAGCTCTCAGTCAGGGACTTCCTCGCGATAAGTAAATATTTCTCCCCGATAACGTGGCTCCTATCTAACATTGAATAGATACCCATTACCGACAATTTAAAGCCATAAAATAACAAAAATGTCCCCGGCCCTTGGCCGATGGCTACATGCCGGCGCACCCCAGACTACAATAGAGGCCGACCTGCTTTGCCGGGATTATTCCGCTGAAACTGTGGGATGCCTACTGCGTGACCAAACCACTGTAAGGAGGAATCTTCGAAGCGTAAGGGTCGGACTTGGGGTTACTACCATGAATTTAAGGAGGCTTAACTTCGTTGTAAAGGAAAAGTATGAACCTTAATAAGGCCGAAGCTAAAAAGATACTCTCTAGAATTATTTATTTGTGGCATCTTCAGGGGTCCCTATACTTATGTACACACCTACATAAGAAAATTGTAACTTTAGATGACTCCAGTGTTCTATTTGAAGGAATAGTAATTATAAGTGATTTTTTAAAGTTAATTTATTCTTTCGACCTAAATGTGACTGTGACTCAATGCACCAAAGCTACTGGGTGCGTTGATAACTGAAGTCTGCGATCCCAGTTTGCCAGACCATTATGAACAATTAATTTATACACATTAAGGACAGCATTAAACTTATCATAAAACAATTAAAAAAATGGCTTTAAAATAAATAAATTGGAGTTATAAAGTGTAGCATAAATAAAAGGAAATAATCATTTTACTATAGGAAAAGCTAGTTTTTACTTAAATTTATATGCATAAAAATCAAAGCAAAACTTTGTACTCATAGTACATCGAGGAAAAGCATCGTTTGCGGCAAGTAAATGCTTCATTTTTTATAAATATACTTTCTACTAGAAGTAAATGCTATGCCTCAACATTTTGGAAATAGCTCTCGAGCAGACTCTACTAATATTCAATACCTGCAAGAAAATGATGTCTAATTTTAAACGATATGTTAATTAGATAAATACAGGGATGGCCAGAAGTACGGAATAAAATTCATATCTTTTGAATGAGTTAATTTTTTTATAAACGCCGAAACACGTTAACTGACTGATTTTTTCCCATCTTTGGATTATATAATAATTAATTTTTCTTCAACACCCTAACCCCCAGCTACCCCTACTTTTTTTTTCAAATGGAAACATAAGGCATGAGGGGGCTCGTTGAAAAGCTTATAGAAAACCGAATCCAGCCATACCAAATAAACAAGTTTTATTTTTTCAATAGCAAGGTTTTTAGGGTTGTATAAAACACCTACTTAACAAGTGAAATAAAATTTAATTATCTTCAGTGTTATCCTCCATGAATTTGCACAGAATAAAATAAAGAATTTGAAACTGTACCTATCACTGCTAACGCAAAAAAGATATATTTTTTATGTTGCGTTTTTTTGGCACCACTTACTTGCCAGGCTTTCTGGTTAATTTTTCGCTTTAGTTGTAAATTGGAGTTCGAAACGTTACTATTGTGTCAAAATCAAGTTATTTACTGAATTGCAATGGTATTGTCGGAAAGGCAACGCATCGAAATCTTGATATTGCTTGGATGTGGAGACAAAATAAGAAGTCAGGCTGAAGTGCGCGATTTATTTAATGCGAAATATCCCGAAAACCAAATCTCGCAAGGGACAGTTAGTAAAATATTTCACAAATTTGAGGAACACGGTACAGTACAGACTTTGCCCAAAACTGGACGGGCACGTGCTTTGAATGAAGAAAAGAAATTAGACATTGCATTAGAACTTGTTGAAAATCCTCATACTTCAACTGTTTCATTGGCCCGCAATCACGATGCTTCTCGAACTGCAATTCGAATGTTTCTGAAACAAGAGAAATACCACCCCTATAAGGTATGTCTTGTCCAAGAGCTTTTGGAAGACGATTATGATAGGCGATTACAATTTTGTGAGGAAATGATGAGACGGTGTGACGACAATAATGGTTTTCAACGAGACGTACTTTTTTCGGATGAAGCTACGTTTTATTTAAATGGAGTGGTTAACAGGCACAACTATCGCTTTTGGTCCCAGGAAAATCCACACTGGACATGCGAATCGCATACGCAGCATCCACAAAAAGTTAATGTATGGGCAGGTATCATCAACAACAGAATCTTGGGCCCATTCTTTTTTGAAGAAAATCTTACTGCCGCACGCTACCTGGATTTCCTAACATTTGACCTGATACCTGCTCTAGCTGTGATTTTCCCTCATGAAATTGATCCAGATATACCGAATGAAAGAATTTGGTTCCAACAAGATGGCGCTCCCCCACATTTTGGTATTGATGTTCGAAGATACTTAGATGAAATGTTTCCAAATCGCTGGATTGGTAGACGGGGTACAGTTGAATGGCCGCCAAGATCCCCCGACTTAACACCCCTGGATTATTTTCTTTGGGGATATTTGAAAGAAAGAGTCTACCAGGACAGACCGGATAATATTGAGAATTTAAAGAACAAGATTAGGGCGGAGATGCATAATTTACCAGCTGAAGTCATTCAGAATGCTGTGGACAGCTTTTACTATCGTCTTGGAGAATGCCAAATAGTGAATGGAGGACATTTTCAGCATTTGCGACATTGAGTTTATTTTTGTAAATTATCTAGTTGTTTCAATTTCTAAATGAAAAAAAACTTGTTATTGAAAAAATAAAACTTGTTTATTTGGTATGGCTGGATTCGGTTTTCTATAAGCTTTTCAACGAGCCCCCTCATGCCTTATGTTTCCATTTGAAAAAAAAAGTAGGGGTAGCTAGGGGGTTGAAGAAAAATTAATTATTATATAACCGAAAGATGGGAAAAAATCAAAATCAGTTAACGTATTTCGGCGTTTTTAAAAAAAATAACTCATTCAAAACATATGAATTTTATTCCGTACTTCTGGCCATCCCTGTATTGGACGGATATTGATTTTAGATGATCTTAAATTAAGGAAACTCTGTTTCAAAAAGATATTTTAATTGAAGGCAACAAGTGATAACGACAATACAAATACAAATTCATTTTGTACATTTCAGAAATACCCAATGAGAATTTACGTTTCTAAAGTTACTAAAAATACATATTAAAACCTTATTTCAAATAGTAACTAGACGCTGAATCAGCTTTCTCGATGGTGCTTAAGTTGTTGGGTCTAGACGCTGTTGAAGTTTTATGAATGAAATAAAGACAAAAAATGTATTCTTATTATTTATTCATACCTATTATTTTGTACTTATGCACTCTTCAATAATCTTTATTCCGGCATAATTGTGAGCTTTATTTGTATGTATTGCATTCTAATAACTGTATTTGATGCCTGATTTCCTGTAGTTAATATTATCTGTACGTTTAGGAATTTACAGTTCTTATCGATGATGGCAATAGATAATTTATTCCTTCCGCGAATTACTATTCTGAAGAAAAAATAATGTGTATCTAATGGATATTAAAATATTCTACATAGTAGAAAAGTATTTTTTAAAGACATGGTGTTGCGTTTAAGACATATTCTTCAAATATTTTTCTAATATTTTGGAAATATTTACATCAAACAAAGCTTACGCATCATTTTAGCTTTCTATTTTCGTTTATAAAATTTAATCATTATGAGTCTTCCAATTTTTAACATGGAGATAACATAAAAAACATAAAAATCCGCAAATATCTCGCAAACTATAAGAAACAAGCTCCAATTTACCTTAATAAAATCGAAAAAAAAAATAAATTTCGCATTTGATTGTATTGTGTGTGATCGAAAACTTTTTATTTCTAAGGTCCTAACAATTTTTTAAAATATCTATAATGTGTTTCTTTGAAATGCATTAGGTTGATAATATAGAAGTTTTTTTATGTTTAAATGGTTACACTGTGTCTTGTTGTGTTCAGTTTTGGTAATATTTTTTATTGTCAATTTTTTTAATATGTCTAATAATACGAAATCGGTACATTTTACAACATTCGTCTGTGTATCAAGTAGGCTTTAAATTCAACAAGATATTAAAAAATACAATAATGTACAGACAATTAAGTTAGGTTAAATTATTTTAAAATTTGTTTTGCGTACCCTGTATAACTATTTCTCCAGTTTTTAAATATCGTAATACATCTATGTGAGAAACCATTATAAATGTGGCAAAATTTTGTATATACCCTTTTAACCTATTTCTTTATTATTCTGATACATAGTTTTCAAGTTATCTTATAAAAAACATTTTCAGAAATTTCTGCTTGAACACCTCGGATATTAATCTTTTCCTTACGGGAAAAGTTTACGGTTTATGGGAACTTATGCTGAGAAATTTTGTCACCAAATGAAGCACATTTTATTGTCTTGACATATCTTACCGTTCTTCTGGTTTACTTTGCCTTTTATAATTTTTACCACGCTTACTTGAAACATCTTTTAATGCCGGCATTCCATTCATTTGGACAATATGTGGGCACCCCGTGAAAAATAATAAAAACTAAAATATTTTGTTTACTCGCCTTTCACTTTCTTGAACAAACACAGTTCAATGGCTTTATTTAATTTCGGTAAGACAAATAAAATATGTAAAGGAAACAATCCCAGCCGGGAATTATAAATAATGTGACTTTTTCTCACGTTATGTTGAGAAGAGAAAAAATGAAGGGAGGTAATATACACACGAATGAAGTGCTTTTTTAAGGCGCACCTTAAAGATGTCGTCTCCTAAAAAAAGAACTTATTCATATTATTCAGGGTGAGTAGACATGCATCGAAAACATATATTCGAAGTGATTTATTAAAAAATTTGATAAAAATTGGACATAATGCTGTTATAAAATTGTTATGTAGCAAAATAATGATATCCTGTTTCATTGAAAATTAAGAATATACAGGATGATTGGGCAATTTCCAAACTGGAAATATTCTACAACAAAATATGATAATTGAGCTTAATGTAGGTACCTTATACAAATGTTGGAGATTTACGAGATACGGGGCGTTCAAAATCAAAGTTTTAATTTGAAATTTCTCAATAATTTTGGAATTTTTGGAAGAATTAACTCGAAAATTGGTAGTTTTATGTTTTTTGGTATGAGAATTACGAATTTTATGCTGAATTTGCCGCTATCTGTATAGGGCGTTAGTTACATCCTGTTACGTTAGTAAATCAGAACACATTTCTTTTGTTTAATGAACTATTTCTAAAGTGAGTTAAAATTGTAAAAGGTGTTCTGTTTTACAAGGGAAGGTACTTGATTAATTCATCTAACTCTATCTGTTTTGGAGTTATTTGCATTTTAAACGTTCAATGTATTTTGTTTTTATAAAATTTTATTCGTTTAAATTACAAGTATGCGGGGTAACAGCAAAAAAGCAACAAATAACAAATACAATCAGTAACAGTAAAAAAAAACAAAACTTCAAAATACCCGCCCTCCACCTCAGTACACTTTGCAATGGGTTCTCTTACAGATTATTTCAATATTAATTGAAATGTGTCTATTATTTTTAGTCGCATTCATGGCTTCTTAAATTTTTTCTTGTAACTCCTCGATGGAATTCATTTTTTCTTTGTAAACTATTGACTTCTCGGTGGCCAACTAAATTCACCTCCACGGCCAATCCACCGATGAGGAAAATCGTCATTCAGGTACTGGCGCAGTGGCAGAAAAAAATGTGGCGTTACGGCAAGATGGGGCATAAGCCTTTTATTAAGAAAATCTTGGTTTTCGGTTTGTTTATCTAGTAAAAATTGAACAATTTGTAGGCTAGCTAGTAAATCTTGAGGTAATACATTTGGAAAGGATAGTAGTATAGTGATATGGACGGAGATTGTTTTTCTTTAAAATTCTCCAGAGAGTCAATTAACCAAGGACATTTAAATAAAGGGGACTTACTTATTTACATTTCTAGATGAAGCCTGGTCTATTCACAGTCTAATTGTATCATTGTTGTCAGCTGTATAATTATACTGGAAATGTACTTAATATTTTTATCGCAATTTTCATCACAATTGTGAAAATTATTATTATAGGATAGTATTATTAAGTTATGCATACAATATTGTTAAATTCTGTACATATTAAACTATTTTTCATTTTTCATATTTGCCATGTTTGAAGACTTGGCAACTACGCAATAATTTGTAGCGTGTTCCTCGTTCGTTCTGCCGTGGTTGGCAGAATATGGCGTCTCTTGTTAGAAAATAGTTGTGATTTTAGTAAGTGAAACGCGATTAGTGTTTATACATGTATTTTGGATAAACTTTTAAGTTGTGAATATGGTTATCCTGTCTCGATTAGACGGTTGTAAATATTTCTTAACAGTTTGTGATTGGGTTGTCTTCGATTTGAATATAACTGTAAATTCTTTCTGTTTGTACTAAAATTTGGGCAAAAATACAAATTATAACACACATTTCACTGTTGGAAAAATCATTATGTCGTGTCATTTTTTAATATTAGAACTTTTGCTACAAATAATTACTAAATTAGAAAAAGAGAGATAATCTTAAACACTCTTATTAATTTGACACACAATTGTCAAATATTTGTTGATACGAAAAAGTGACATGTGCTGACAGAAGTCTACTTGAAAAAAGTCAAAGCAATAACGGTGGCTAAGGCGATTTTACATTGAATGTTTAAAATGGAAATAACTGAAAAACATATAAAATTAGATGAATTAAACAAAAATACCTTTTCTATGTAAAATTGAACTGCCTTTTATATTTTTGACTCACTTTAGCCATATATCGTTAGACCAAAAATATGTGTTATGATTTACTGCATAACAGGGTGTAACTAACGCCCTGTAGGTACAGCTACTAATTTTCGAGTCGATGATGCTAAAAATTCCAAAATTATTGAGAAATTTCAAATTAAAATTCCACTTTGGCGTGTAGTATCTTCAATTTAGAGATTGCCCATTCTTAATTAATCACCCTGCATTTATAGCAAGGTGTAATAAATAGAACGTTAAAAATTTAAAGTGTGTACCTATTTCTATATAATTTTCCCGCTGCGATGCAGAGCAACATTTCTCCTTTGAGAAGCGTTAGTATTTTAATTGTTTCTTAAATGTCAAAATGACTGAAGGAATCAATCAAAATTCGAAAAGGAATAATTAATAATCCGATTATTTTTCTTAAGTCAATTAAATGAAAAATTAAAATTGGTTAACTGAAACAGAAAAGACTTTTTTGTCTATAACAAAATATATAGCCGTTGGAATCAAAATAACTATTTGGGTGACAGAAAAGAGAAAGTTAAACAACAGTAAAACATTGCCTATCATTTGTATCTCAAGTACGAAACGTTCACGGAACGTTCATATACAATTTATTGTTTCAATTCTTATTTATGTACTTAGTTTATTAAATTAATACATAATTAATGCACATATTAAATTAGTCAAAGAAATATGTCGGCAGTGTGGGTGTATTGTGTTTCTACCCCATCCATTGTCCTGAACATGCATGGGGCGCCAAAGAGGCCCTCTCAGTAAGGCCGGAACCCCTGTTGGTGGCCTGAAGAGCATTCACTTACCCCATGTTGAAACACGGGCTTATAATTCTCATTTTTATGAGGTTCATAAATTAGTCTGCCTCTTTTTCCCAAAAGGTTTGCGTGGCGTTGATTTGTTGTTTATAATTTTATTTTAACTTGTCGGTTTATTGAGGAAATATTTACATGTAAAATTGTATGCCAACATGTGATCTGATAATTGCGTGTAATAATAATTAAAGGATCTTGCTTTATGAGTTTGTTGGCACCAGACAGAATGGATAAGCCACTTCTTTGATTATTTTTATTTACACTGGACTTTTTTTTACGTTATTTACAATAATTTAGACTTTGAATCAGTGTTTAAGTTAATCATGTCGTTAAGCCTGGAACGCGGATAATCCCTTTACTGTTTGTTTAGAAATAAATGTTTGAATCTGTTTTGTTGCCAACGATTAACAAAGTGGTCTGCAATTAATTGCTGTGGTCATCTCCGGATGTTGTAATGAAACAGATAAAAGTCTGATCATTAAAAACATCAACATATTTAATTGAATATGAAGAGAAATAAAAATAAATAAAACACCCGGAATTTGCTACTTTCTCAAATAACGTTTTTTAAAAGATTTGCGTAAAATAATTAACATACATTTCATAATTTTTTAATATTTAGTGCAACAAAAGGGTCTATTCTTTAAGCGCCTGGGTTAAATTTGACGGATAGTTAAAATTCTGGATTTTAAGGTTTTCCTCTATTCTGTAAAGTAAAGCGATCGTGGTTATTCGGAAATTGTAGTTCAAACGCGCTCAAACAATATCATGAAGAAGAAGAAGACAAAGTATTGATATTTAACTTAACTGTCTATTGTTTATGTCTCTGAACCCACTCATTATTTCTTCTGTTTCGTTAACTGAGAGCTGATAACTTCTTTGTCCAAAAAAATTCAAAGCCATTAAAACTAGAACGTGTGGAGGAATTATAATTGCCCTAATAGGTTGATTTAAGTGTACAGTTAAGCTATTGATTAGTTGCTGACAAAAATGTTACGTCTGGCAACTGGAAAGGATCACTGCTATCACGAAGTTGCCTCCCCCAGATTATCTAACTTCATTTTGATAATTATTATTTTACAAAGTAAACTCAGATTTGTCTATTATTCTCGTTAATTTCAACACGTACCAAGTGAATAAATGCATCGAATGCCATATTCTCTTCAGATTTCAATTTATACAAAAAAAATTCCAATTTAGGAACCTTTAAAATTAACTTTTTAACGTCTACACTTAACGGAAATGATTAAAATTTGACCCAAAAAAATGTCATACAGAATACCAATTTCTGGCTCTATTTAACAACTTTTAAAAATAACCATATATTTCATACATAATATATACCTAAAAATAACGGGCGTCAAAGTTTTAACCCCCTTTAAAATTTAACTTTCCTCTTACAGAGTAGACCCTGAAAAGGAGCAAAATATATGACCACACGTTTGTGGAGGTTTGTATAATACAACTATTTTTCTGACAACTAAAGGGTGTTCAAATTTGCCGGAATTTGTGTTTTTTGTACTAGAATGGCTTTGGTTTTTTAGCAGCTGTTAAGTAGAAACATATCGGTTAATAAATATAGAGTATACGATTGAACAAAGCGTCTTTATTGTTAAAAATTATTACAAATTTGGTGAAAGTTATGCAGAACTTGAAAGAAATTATCGTGCAAAATATGGAAAAACAAATTGTCCAACAAACAGCAGCATATGTAATATTGTGAATAAATTTGAAAAAACTGGTTCAATTTAAGATCAAAGAAGGAAAGTTTGCAGTCGTAGTGTTCGCCCACAAGAAAATCTTGCAGCTGTCGATAATAGTGACACTGCAGTACCAAACACATCAATCATTCATCGTTCACAGCAATTAAGCATTAAAGAAACCACTTTATGCAATATTTTGCATAAGAATCTTCATTTAAAAGGCTTAAAAAATACAATTTACACAAGAATTATTGTCAACTGATCATAGATTATGTCGTACATTTGTTAAAAGGTGCAGTGAAAGAAGAAAATAATGATGCATCCACAAAAAGTAACTGTTTGGTGTGGTTTTTGGTCTGGTAGAGTGAAAATGAAGCTGGAAACGTTGTTACTGGGAGTGGTGCTCGATATAGAACGATGATTAACAACTTTCTGTAAGATGAATGGGAGCTTTTTTATGTGCAGAATATGTGGTTTTAACAGGACAATGCAGCAACAGAAACAATCGGTCTTTTGAAACAGAAGTTTGATAATCGGACGGTTACTCGAAGAAATGTTAATATTTATGATGACAATCCCCAAACCATTCAACATCTGAAAGAAAACATAATTGAGCAAATAACTCAAATTGAACCTCTATTATGTGAACGCGTCATGGAAATTTTGAAAGATTGAAGGTTTGTAAAGCTGCAAGAGGTAGAATAAATTATACGTTTTATTAGAAAATTAAAAAGATCAAATTTGAACCTCTATAAAGATAAATACCTACACATCCGGTAGACATAAGCAATTCCAGTATATGATTCGATAACAGAATGATATTTGTATTGATGCTTTGTTATGATTAAATTTAGTGTACCTACACTATATTCATGCCTGGAGTATCCGTCTGTTATTACTGGCCGTTTTTGACAATGTTTAGCGCCATAATGAGCAATCTTATACATAATTGCCATTGTAAATATATTGAAAATTTCTAATTTTTATTGAAGCTTCCACTGAGGACGTCATCATTCCATCGTAATAAACTTCCGAGGGCATATAGAACTTCTAAAAATAAAGCCACGTGGGTATATATTTTTTCAGATTCTTCATCGAGTTAAAATTTCGAAAAAAAATTAGTGCTTTTTCGAAAAATTCGAATTTAGAGTGATAGCTTTCCTCTTTGAAGATTTGATTGAAAAATTTGAAGAATTTTTATTATTTATATTACACGTAATGTTTTCTGTTTTCGATAATATGAACAAAAAACTTTCTTATTATTTTTTTAATCGAATAACTCGAGGAGGGAACATATTAGGAGAATGACAAAACTGACACTGAAGCATTTTTGTGAGTTTGTTGGTTCATTTTTATTACACACTAAAGAATTTCGCTATTGAAACAATTTTACTTCAAGAGGTTGTGCATTGGATCATTCATTCAACTTCTCATTGGACTAAGGGTCTAAGTGGTTTTCTAAATACAGTACCGTTTTAAAAAACTTCCACATTTACCCAATTATCTCGATGATATTTGATACAGCCTGATGAAATTTGAGCTAATTATTATTTATCTAATCCACGGATAAAACGTGTATTTACTGGAATAGTGTACAAATATGTATGTTAACCAGTATCTGAAACACTGGGATATTAAGTATGTTTTGGTCCTATCACAGAACGGTTCTAGGACGGTTCAAATTAGTTGACCATTAGATCTACATACAGGGTAGCCCATCTAAAACGTACCGCAAGGCATTACAGGGTAGTAAAGAACTTTTCGGCAAAATCCAAAAACAAGTCAAATTTGTTTCTGAGGGGGACAACTTTTGGCTCAAAAAGCATACCAAAATCTTCAACCCCCTAAGTGGGGGTTCTATCCCCTAAATTTTTTCAAATGGGAATGGGGGTCAAGTGGGGGGTCATTAGAAAGGGCTTTTAATTCTCTATACATCGATTCTTACTTTTTGAAAATCGATTCATTATTTTAGAAAATATGCAGCTTTGAAAATACGAACAATATTTTTGACGAGAAATGCGAAAATCGATTTAATTTTACTTCAAAACTTACGGTATTAGTCAAGTAAATGCTGAAAATGTTGTCCGCCAACTTGCATACAATGATACAGGTTGTCTTCAAACCGTTGTCGAACATTCTGGAGCACTTGCGGTGTTACTTCGCGACATACATTAATGATTCGTCCTCGCAGATCTTCCAAGGTATCAGGTGGAGTGCTGTAAACTTTGCTTTTAATGTGCCCCCAGAGAAAGAAATCTAAAGGATTTAAGTCGGGTGACCGAGGGGGCCACTCAATTGCACCTCTTCGTCCTATCCAGCGTCCTGGAAACGTCTCATTTAGGTAATTGCGCACATTGAGCGAGTAATGTGGAGGAGCTCCGTCTTGCTGGAAAATCAGTTCGTGTTCATTGTAAGCAGGGTCGTCCTCTATGATATTTGTTAGAGCTGGGTCGATGACATTTTGTAGTAAATCCAAGTACATATCGCCTGTCAAATTTCCAGGAAGGAAAAAAGGACCTACAATGGAATTTCCAAAAATACCTGCCCATACATTCAACTTCTGGGGGTGTTGGGAGTGTGTCTCATGGAAAATCCTTGGATTGGTATCAGCCCAGTAACGACAATTATGGCGATTCACTAAACCATTCAAGAAGAACGTACACTCGTCCGAAAAACACACATTAAAGAGGAAATTATCGTTTATCGCTCGTTCAGTCATTATTTCGCAAAATTGCAAACGACGATCAAAATCGTCTTCATTTAGCTCTTGCACTAGCCGAATCTTATAAGGATGGAATTTGTATTTTTTTAATATTCGTTGGACACTTGTACGACTCACTCCTGTCGCAGTAGCCAATTGCATTGTACTCAGCGTACTATCCATTGCCACTTGCCCCAATACCGCTATTTCCGTAGGTTCATTTAGTACCGGATTTTCAACCTGCCTCTTTTTGTTATGAACGGAGCCAGTTTCGCGAAATTTGGCCACCAATTCGCGAACAATTTTTCCAGACGCATGTTTCTCAGGATGCCGTTGGTTGAACAGTTCGGCGACCCGATTTCCGCATTCATTGTTTTTGAAAAAAAGCTCAATAATTTCTACTCTTTCTGGAATTGAGTACACCATAATTAATCAATTTAAAAGACTCGGCAGTATTGGTACTCTTCAACTACAAGTCACAAGACAGTTATCTAGCAACTTCTTGTGGCCTATCTAAATACGAAACAAAAAGCGGACAATTTTTTGCTCACCAAAATCAGGCTAAAGAATTCGCAAATCAAAAAAAAAAACAGCGAATTCTTTTGAAGGAATTTACCAAGCTAATACCGTAAGTTTTGAAGTAAAATTAAATCGATTTTCGCATTTCTCGTCAAAAATATTGTTCGTATTTTCAAAGCTGCATATTTTCTAAAATAATGGATCGATTTTCAAAAAGTAAGAATCGATGTATAGAGAATTAAAAGCCCTTTCTAATGACCCCCCACTTGACCCCCATTCCCATTTAAAAAAATTTGGGGGATGGCACCCCCACTTAGGGGGTTGAAGATTTTGCTATGCTTTTTGCGCCAAAAGTTGTCCCCCTCAGAAGCAAACTTTACCTGTATCTGGATTTTGCCGAAAAGTTCATTACTACCATGTAATGCCTTGCGGTACGTTTTCGATGGGCTACCCTGTATACTGGTTGACTCAGAGTAAACGTTTTGACAATATACGTAGTTGGGTAGCATTCTGAACCGTTTTAGGACTATTTCCTGATAGAACCAAAATAAACCTATTAATATTAAAATATCAGAATGTCGACGCCACTGAGTAACTGAAGTTCTTTTCACAAAGAGACGGTGAAGTTAAACAAACAATTTTAGATAATTATCCGGAGAAAATATAATAAAAAATAACAAAATAGTGCGGCAGGGAACACAATTTCTAAAAAAGTAGGTATAACTTGAAAACTTTGGAAGAATTTTTTTTTCCAGGAAAGTATTACTTTTCCGTAACTAACATCAAATATGTTTTCTTAAAGAATATAAGCAACTTTGTGCATGTATGCAACATTTTATTGTCTAAAATTTATTTATTGAAACGCCATTCCATACCACGTAAAATCCTCCAACTACAGAACAGGAATACAAACTAAAAATACCACTAACAGAAAATAAATTAAAAAATACTAATAAAACAGGTGGCACTATAATAATGTACGATAGGTATACTGAGAGAGACATTCAGGTACTACAAAGATATACTACAATATGTGTAATATATGTATACGTATACTTCAGACATTGAAAAGAAGAATATATTTATTGTGTACTGCTGCAACTGGATGCGCTGAATTTTTCATTCACTTGTCTCTATTTGTTTTGGTATTTTGCCACATGTGAAATAAAATTTAAAAAGTTAATTAAAGAAGTCCTTGTGCTAAGAGCATCAGAAAATAAATCCCTGTGGAGATACAGGGCGTTAAATATTTCTAAATATATTATGTTTGGATTAGTTTGGATCAGAACTAGATATTTTGCCTTCACCAGAAGAAATATTAATTATTTAAGTAATTATTTAAATAGAAAAGATAGCACTCGATTACAGTGAATAAAATTTAATACGATGTTTTAAATGCCCAACTAATTTATTATTAAAAAAAATAGCTTAAGCAATTGTATGTAATTAAATCAAGTAAGGTGATAAGTCAATAATACACATTTTGAAGATTTTCCACAAAGGTGATTAATGATTTATTTAAATAATTCATAATCAATCTTTTTTTATTTTTTCCCAATGTTTTTTTTATTTTATACTTACTTTTTTCTATATTAACTTTTATTCCTTCTCCAAAATTCTGGTCGAATAAATAATAGAATTATTTTTTCCAAGCCTGCTCCCAAGTTTATATAAAGAAAACAAAATTGTCAACTGTCAAACCTATTTGAAAAATAAACGTCATAAATATATCTTTGAAAATGAAAATGATTGATTTTCGAAATGTTAACAACTAACTGAAGTGCTTAATAGTAATTTGTATTTTGTATTTTTTAGTTCATTGAGTGTGAAATTTTTGCTTAGTTGAAAACAACACTTGATTGATCATTTCAGGGAACAGTTGGCAAATATCCACATTTAAAATTTTCTTAAAAATCTGTTAGATATCGTTCTACACTCTTACATCTTATATTTTATATTTCTACTACGTATTATATTATTTAAATCACCATTTTGGAAGATATATGGCACTTAAGGAAATAAAAGACATTTAAGTATTAGTTGAAAGTGGCTACAAATTCACGTATTCACAAGAATCGAGGCTATATATTCTTTTTTAATGAATTTTTAAATAAAGAACCGTATGCTAAGTGGCAATATACGTACATATGTACCTTATTTATGTTGTAGAACATAACTCCTCTGTTTAAAAACTTTTACTGTTGGTTAAGTAAATGTCATAATGCAGTTCGTTGCGCTACTGAATACAAATTTCCTACTATTTGTTATTGTTTTGTAACTGTGATATATGGATATAGATTTTCATTTAAATCGGTAATAACAGTTAGGTGTACTTAATAGCTAAATATCATATTTATAACTGGCTTTTCGTTCACTATCCATAATAACTTCTTTGGGAGATAATAAGAAGGTATCAATTATTTATCTCCACAGAACTGGCTATGTGATTAGGTATGTAAAAATCTCCAGTAAGAGATATTAGATAAAATGAATGAAAAATAAATAATTTAAACATTTTTCTTAAACGGTTTCTTTTGTGTTAATAAAAATGATTTTAATATCAAAATTAAACTTTTCTTTTGCCACAGTATCAGTTGTATCTGCTGAACGTCATTCAGGTGAGATAAGAATGGGACTAACTAATTAAAAAAACGTGATTTTTAAATTTAAATAGACTAAGTTCTCAAAATAAAAATATTATGTATAAGTACCAGAAAATTCACTATTGATCACTGACTATGTATTAAATTAAATTATGTCAATTTAAACTGATTTTTACATAATTTCAGTGATTTTTGTACGAAAGGTAAATGAAATAGACATAACAGATATAATATATAAAATTACATATTTCAGTGTATTCAATTTTCTTTTTTTTACATATTGTTTCCGTTTACGTTGTATTGTTACATTTTATTTATTATTCTCGTCTTATATGTGTTTTTGTTTTATTTAATGTTACCAATATATCAAATTACACTGATCCATTTTGACAACCTATCAGATTAAAGACGTGATTATTTTATTACTGTTACCATTTGTAGAGGGTTCTGTTAGCCGATCACATGATTAGATTAATTTGTTGCGTAGTAACGCGATATAGTGTTTTAAGAACTTAAATATATGTATAGATACAATGTTAAGTAAATGTTGACAACAATAATACGATTTATTTAATATTCTACTGTTTGAAAACCGAAATTGTTGCTTGTTTGTGCATAGTAAGAAATATCTTGAACAATATGCAACATGTTACTTTGCTTCATACAAATAAACAAGGCTCTAAAGCTGCTTTTGCCAAATTGAATAGTATAAATAGTTTCAATTAACACAGCTTATACCTAAAAATATATAAATTGTATGACAATCGTTAAAATAGATTGGTCTCCAATTCTCTACGAATATTAGTTATCGAGTCTCTACACTATAGCTGTGAGTTATTAAAAAAATTGAAGACGTTATTTTTGCAAATTTTACCAAAATCTGAAGGATTTCCTACGTTTTGAATACGTTAAGATATAGAAAATAAGACAACAAATTACAGAAATTCTTCACGTCAATAGTTCATGTCTAGAATACATAAATTTGTATCGATAAGGCAATTAACATAAATAATTGGAAGGTATTTTTTCTTAGGATAACTAATAGCCAGTTACTCCTTTCATGGCTTTTGCTACTAAATCAGTCAGGAATTAACGTTCTTGTATTACCTTTTAGGTTACAGCAAAGTGATTTTTGTAGTTAAAAATGAGCTACCCATGGCTTGGTAATTGATGAATATAAGTCTGCTTCTCTAATAAACCATATGCTCACTTTGTCAGCCATAAAATACACATCCAATATATATTATGCTATATAGCTATTCCTCATAGGAACTAAAAATGTGGCAGTTAACCACGACGAGACTGTAAAGCCGGCCGCACACCTGTACTATGTTATGCGCTAGCAAGGCAAGCAGTGTCAAGCCCACCAGTGCTTCTCCGTCGTAGACATACTGTCGCATGGCACAGCACAGATTTCGGTGTGCGGTCGGCTTAATAGCTCCCTTTATTTATATTTATATAACAAACTAAGTTCTCACCACTTTAAAGTTATTTATTTTTAATATTACACGCAGTTTGTCAGGATCAGAATTATGGAAAACGCACAATAATCTCCCATGTTTTGAGTATATTAAAATTAAAGCAAATTAAACTAGAACAAAATGACCTTAATGTCAACACTAACCAAAATAATTTTCAAAACTATAGTGCTATGGAGTAAGCCACCAACCTAAAAAGAATCTGGCGTAGAACTCCCTGTTGAAAAATCTACAGAGCCAACATGATTGATGGAACGTCAGCCTAGGGTTATGCAGTTCAATAACCAGTGTCAGATCCTGCCCAGTACATGCTGTATGCTTCAAATTTTCATGCTTTACTTTACATGCAAATATTATTGTTATTACTTACAAAATAATCAATAAATCCTACCAATATACACATATAAAATCTTTGGGGATAATTGATCGAAATTTAAGCTTCCACTGATAAGTTATTAATTATTATTAATCAAAAACCGAAATTCAAAGAACTGGAGATCCATAATGTCGGCACCACTGAGTATATTTAATTCTCATTGCTGTTTCTAAGAGGAAATGATGTATTTTACTTATAGAAAAACGTGCATTTTTAAATTATTATTTTTTGAAATTTAAAATACTTTTTCATATAGACAAATAAATATAAAATAATAATAATAAGATGTATAAACATTTTTTGTTTGAAATACCTACTCGTTTATATGTAATGGACCATAAAAAAGAAAAATGAAGTTTCTGTGCTCTAGCATTTCGCATTTCAATTAATAATTATTTGGTACTTTTTCCTTTGAAACAAATAATTTTTAAAATGTTAAAAATTTATTCAGTTATATGACAAGTTTATTTTAAATTTTAAAAAATAACCGGCAGTTTATCCATTTTTCGAGTGTTTCTAAAATATACAGTGGCATGGAAATTCTGTGGTTCTTACACCCGTATGCACAGTCGATCGCCAGCGACTTGCCGAAGTTATACCTGGCGATTCTCTGGCGAATCGCTGGCGAAAGAACGGCGCGTAGTTTCTATTGCATAGACGTTCGCCCGGCGATCTCCGCTTTGGCGAATCGCCAGATGAGTGATAGTCTCAACTACAGGCGCTTAAGCATGCGCAATGCTATTTTACACCGAATACGTACTGTTCTAACCTGAGTTTGTGCATGGTATGGTACTTTGAAATGTATTACTTTGAGCATCTCTGGTATATAGTTGTTTGTATCACATAAATTATTGTCAAAGCATAATTATCTAAAGGGTTGTAGCGGTAGTAAAAGACTAAATAAAATTTTCCTTTTCGGCGTTAATAGCAGTTGTTAATATAGTAAGCTGTTGTTATTATATTGTTATTATAAAATGTCTCAAGTAATTTGTTTATTAGGGTACACTAGGAATTGGAAAGCCATATTTATGACATATTTAAGTAATTTTTTTATTAGAGTATATTAGAGTAGTTTTTTCAATTACATGACTAACAGTGATCAGATTGTATACTCTTAAGGCTCCACATATTTATTATCTACAAATAATTATAATAGGTACATCAACGTACATCTTGTTTAAAATATTTCAAAGCACAATCTGTTTTACTTTACAATTTACAACAACGATTACAATTTCAATATACAGCGTGACTCACAAACAGTGACCAAAAATGAAACCTAATTTTCTTTGGTGAATTTTAAGGGGTCTTTCGTTATCTAGCACGCTTCTTAAAAATATACAGGGTGTTAAAATATAAAGTTTTTTAAATAATATAAAAACTAGTAACTAAAATAATTTGAAATTGGGCACATGTCTTTATGTAAATATTATCCAAAATCTATGGCCTCAACAACAATCATGATATATTCGGATTCGTCTTTCATTTTTCTACAAATTGCTACATTCTCATGTTTTTCGAAAATGACTGATTTTCGAGTAATACTTAAAAAACGAACTGAAAACACTTTTACTTAAATAACTTGCAAACACTAATCATTCGGTTATTTAATGGAATAAAGAAATTAATAACATTAATCATGATTTTAATGATTTTATTTGAGTAAATGCTCAAAAATACCTCCATTTCCACGAACACATGCGCGACATCTTTTTAGTAACGAAAATGTAGTAATTTGTTCGAAATTTATTGTTGCTTGAATATGATGAAAAGCAACATTTATTCTTTTTTCGAACTGCTCAGAATTTCAAAGTTGTTATTGCAGCCTATTATGTAATTTTAAACCGAATTTTATTCGAATATCGAAGTGTGTTTTCAGAAGTTTTACTCGAAAATCAGACTTTTTTCGAAAAACATAATAGTAATTAGTAGAAAATTGAAAGATGAATTCGATGAATATCATGATTGATGATTATAAAGCAGTGGCGTACTATTTAATTTGGAAAAATATGACACCGATACCCTGTATCTCCGGCGCTAGAGCATCTAAATTTTCGGAAAAAGCCTCCGATTTTGGACAATGTTTACATAAATACATGTGCCCAATTTCAAATTATTTCAGTTACTACTTTTTAAATTATTTAAAAAAATTTAAAATATTTTTATTAAGTTTAACACCCTGTATCTTTTAAACGAAGCGTCCTAAATAAAAACTGTATACGTTAGACTTCCCTTAAAATTCACCAATGAATAAAAGTTTTCATTTTTGGTCACCGTTTGTGAATCATCCTGTATAGGTGTGAGTATATCTAAATCAGAAATATCTCTGTTTGCGTTATACAACATGTTAAAATCACGATCCATTATTGGAACTATCGCAAAAACACAATAAAAATAGGTTACTTTCTTTCTGGAGAAACGCTGGAGATGCTGCAGGCAATCTCCGGCGATTCGCCATAAGTTTCATTAATGCGCATGCTTGACTTGGCTGGCGAACGACTGTGCATTGAAAATCTCGTTCGGCGAACGGCGAATCTCTGGCGAGTCGCTGGCGATCGACTATGCATACGGGCCTAGTGACTCCCAGTATCTCCGTTCTTGATTGACTGATTTGTGTACCAAGTCGGCCAATTTTTAACTTTAATTAGTTAAATTATAAGCTCAGGTTTCACCGTTCCACTACTAAGTATCTTCGGAGATATGTGAATAAATATTTTTTTAAATTTCAACACCCTGCATCTCGAAAACCAGTACCTATACATTCTGAAGTTTGTGCCATTAAAACTTAGTTTAAAATGGCCTACGAAACAACCTGCTGAAGTTATGATACAATCTTAAAAGACACCATGTCAACGATCCGAATTTGATAAAAGGAAGAATTTTTAATATTTCAACACAAGAGTTTACAGGCACTGAAGCTATAGGCGACATTTGGGAATAATTTTATAATCAGAAGTGTCAAAACTTCTGAATATTTGTATAACTTGACTTTTTTACATGTGTTTTAAGAATGTGAAGAGCTGCATTATCATTTCGTGTCTTAAATCGCTGAGAGGCTATCTGCGTCTTAATAAAAAATGCAAATATATGCAGAGAACGTTTTTAAGATAATTATTTTCTGTTAATTTGAGAAAACTCAGTAGGTCGATTTACCGTTAACAATCGCAGAATGTACAATCTGAAATAAGAATGCGGTCTACATGAAGGTATTCATTATAATTAATTAATATCTTCTCGAAAAATTTAACATTATTTTAAACAGTAATTTTATTGGTTTTAAATTGTGTTAATTAATTACGTGTTTTACTTATGATACGTGTATTAACGATATATAAAATGAAATTTAATTAGCATTAATTTACATAAAGGATTATTATTTATTTGTATCTCTTCTGCACTGGAGGATTATACAGGGCGATTCAGTCATAATGTCATTAATTTTAAGAGCAGATAGAGAAAAATGAGTATAATACGATGGCGTGATTAGAAAAAAAATTAAATGCTTATATAAGCAGAAAAAAAATGTTCAAATCATTATTTAACCCCCTTTTCAGGCTGTTACTGACCATCTCCCTATCCACCGATTGGGACATTGATCGTCTAAAAATCAACGGACATCGCGAGCAAAATGGGCCGGATCTCCGTCATGCATATACCACATATCCAGTAACATCTGAAGGGGAAGGTTTTCAAACAATTCTACTAAAATTGAAAGTAATGCGGCTCATTCAGATATTCAGGTAGAAAATGCGGCCCTATTAAACGATCGCCATATAATAATTTCAATTTCATTACAGAAATAATGACATAAAAAACCATCACTCACTAGATAAATTATAAAGAGAGGGTGAAATGTATGTAGTATTTAAATATTGACTGTAAGTAATAGAAAATAAAAAAACAATCGGACGGAGACAAATAAACAACTCGGTACGTGTTTCCGACCTAGCGTAACCTGTATCTAGGGTCAATAACCGTTTTATTTGACCCACTTTTAATTTGCACGTGTACGTGTGCATAGTCTAGCAGCCAGATAGGGTGCCGTGGCCAACAGAGTGCCACGGCTGCAAACAACTTATTCGTAGTATTTTGAACTCCTGAATCCAAAAAACTTGGTCGCAAAGCCTGAAAGTGGTGAGTTTAATTGTTATCAACAAATTAAATGGCTGTAAAACGTTTTTATTTTTATAGCTAGTAAACGGAACCCTATCAGGCTGCTAGACTAATCGCATTCCATAGAGCAAAAAGTTGTGGGCCTTTTATCAAAGGAAAATGTAATGAATCGGGATGATTGTTTTCCAATGTACGGTTATTACAATTTATCATTTTTAATATTATTAACGTTTTAACGTTTTATAATTTATTATGTTAAATAATACACAGTTTTAGAATTTCAATTTATTATTCAAGATGCAGTTGCGTATAACAAAAGTTTACATAATAAATGTAAACTTTAATGTAAATATAAACTTTGGTGTAACCTAGGTGGTAGATACTTATTGTTTTTGAGAAAGTAATATGTTTTTTACCTGTTTAAAATGTCAGCACGAGTAAAACAGCGTTCATCCGTCCAGCGCACTTTGTTAGCGTCTGCTGCACTTCGATTTAGCTGCAACTACAAAATTCAAGACGACTGGGGAAATCTGCTGGTTCTAAAGCATGAACTTTTTGAAAATGGTACGGGTTGAGCGGATTTCCAGTCGCCTTGAAATTGTTCTTGTAGAAATAGTAGGCTGCTCCTCGACTAAATTTAAAACAGCCTCTATCACATTTAAGTCATTTTGTCGATGTCTTGCACGTTCGCTGCGCCTTATGGTTGGTCTATGGGTATGATAGATGCAGTTGGAAAATGCGGGAGATATGGACGGTGGTAGATTTGAATAAACGCTTTAAATTGTTAATGGTTTTGTGACCGTGTGTAGTGCATTTTGTATATTCGGGTATTTAGCAGTGTGCCGACTTTTTTTATTTGATAAAATACGGTGTGCCTACAAACAGGTAACTACCTCTACTTTATTTATTTTGTTTTAACGAAAGTTGACTTCGAGAAGTCAGGCTTGTTAAAACATTCCGCACTAAGTTAATACAATTGTTAAAATTATTTATAATAAAATGCAGCATGCTCCTTTATTTACTTACATACATTTAACAGTAAATGTGAACACATTGGCAACGCTGTTCGCTTTAGCCGACAACTGTTCGTGACATTACGTTACTAAATTTTCCGAGCATCCGGGCATCTGCCAGGGCCGCCCTCGTAGCGGGAGTTATGGGTTGATTTCCTTCATTTTTAAAAGTCGAGTAAAAATTTTTGTTTTCTGATTTTCTGTCTTTATTGAGCCTTCCGAATACGTGGTTAAAATTAATGACATTATGACTGAATCACCCTGTATACAGTGCCTTTAGTCAGGAGTCACGTAATCTTTTGAGGAAAACATGTTGAGTACCTAGTAGTGCAAGCAATACATTCCCGGACGACAATGTAAATTGTCTAGCATTGAGTCCACATACTATTTTTTTCTGAAATCGCAAGCAATATTAATTAATTAATATGAACTAAGAAACTTTTATTGGTGCATACCTAACATTTCTTCATTATAATCTAATTGCTCATGAAATAGTTTCCTTGATAAATGATTGTTTAAAAGTCAAATTCGTTTTAATACCTATAAGTGCTAAAATATGTTAAAAGTTTGAATTTGCTTACAAACGTTTCAAGACTTATTGCAGTGGAAAAAATACGACCTTCCAATCAGAAAATGTTATGATTGCATGCTTTTAAGGTTTATCTACAAAGTTAAAGGCTTCTACGTTACGGTTAAATTAATCCAAGTTTAGTCCAAAATATTTGAAATTACATATTTTCCTGAATCGTCAAGATGACAACTAAACACCAAAGAAGTCAAAAATGTTGTCGAATATACAACTAAAAACGTTATTATTCAAGCACCTGATAATATATTAATGAATAAGGTATGTTTACATGTGAATATTTTAAAATATCTAGATATTAGTTTTTAATTTTTAAGTCAGCTTAATATATTTGGTGTTGGCGGTGCATGTCACCGTGATGAATTGTAATCTATTAAACTTAATGATGATTTAGGATCAAAAAATATGTTGCATTCCGCCCAGAAAATGTTGCAAGTTGCCGCTTTTTCTTTAACTATTCAAATAGGAAAGGTTGCAGGCAAGTAGTAGGAATACATAAGTTTAGTAAAATGCTTGAAATTGTACAGTAACAGTACGGGAAGGTTAACTTTCGCGGCCTAGGTTGGAAAAGTAGCTTTCCCGTACTGTTTGCTGATGGTTGCTTAAGAACGAATTAAAATACGGTATTTTAGGGTCGGAAATTTGTCCGAAAGAGTACATATTTCTGAAAGATTTCAGAAAAAGAGTATTTTTTTATTACCTCCCAAGTTTCCAGAGGCCTTAAATATGGCATTAGTGATTGCATCATCAATACTCTATTATTTATTTATTATTTTAGTTGGTACAATTACATTTACTAGTAAAATTTTAAAACAATCCAGATATTTAGTTTTGAAGTCCGTATGATCAAATTTTTTCCGAAATATCTCAGGTTATCGAGATCGAAATACAGTATGTTTTCGTGCCACTTGAGATGCTCTTTCAAAAAAAAATGTCATGTATAATTTTATTAACTTCCAACCAATTACCCATGCATTTTCTACACTGGGAATAAGAGAATACAATATTTTTATTAGAGATGATTGCAATAACGTATAGATTTGTTCCCAGTTTCATTTAAAAAATATATTCTTCAGGCAGTGCACTGTTGTCACCTTTCAACTTTGTTGTAAAACGTTTCTAAGCCGATTTTGCTTAAAACATTTCGTATTTCGTGATATAGAGAGACCCAATTTACCTATTACAACGTAATCTCTATGAGACTACTTGTTATTGATAATTTGTTAAATTAAAAGTAGTTTTTACTGTCTTAAAAAAACTCTCCAAATATTTTTCAACGCATGTTGTATAATTTTCTTTAATTTTTTAAGTTATTTTCAAAAATATATGTACCTACATATTTTATTACAGCAGATATCCTTTATCAAAAATGAAAATATGCTATTGTGTTTAAAATTTAATTTCCGATAATTTTTCTATAAACAATTTTAGTTTATTGAAAAATGATTCACTTTTCCTTGTTCGTTGTTAATGTAAAAATGCAGGCAAATGTAATATTTCTATTCTGTAATTTTTCCCGTTTGGGTATCAATATTCAGTGTCTATTTTCTGCTCAGTCGTCGTCATCAATAAAAGGCGATGGAGAAATATTTCATGTACTAATTCTAAAACAAGTTCAACTGCTGCTGTGGAAATCTTCTCTGAGTAAGCTTAGAAATGACCAACAGAAAATAACGTTCTTACTATTAATTCTAAAAATATATATTTATTTTAAGACTGTCCTGACAGGCAATCCACGCGAGTAGTTCTCATTATAAAGCTGTATATAATGAATGAGTGGCAGAATTTAGAGGACAAACAGACTAATTATACGGTTTTCAAATTAATTACTTTAATATTTATCACTAATGAAGAATAACCTATGCTATGAATTTGTGATTTACAAAATGTAATAAACAGTTTGCTTATTTTAAAACGCATCGAATGAAGAATTACTTGCAATTTTTTTAGGGATAGGTATAAAAATAATATTTAATTTTTTTTTGTCCAACTATCATAGGGGTTTAAAAGATGTACATTGATTGTTAACAAGGTAATCGGAAACTACGAGAAAAAAAACTGAAGGGGGTATTCCTAGGACAATTTTTTGAAACCTCAGAATTAATACATAGATAACTTTAAAAAAGTATTATTTATATTTTGCCATATCTTTTTCAGTTGTGCAATTGTTTGGTGGATGCTCTTATTATTGGTAACAAGCTATACAGTAATTACATCCATGAAAAAAAATAAAATATATTAAAAGGACTTACACGGCCTTTTTGTACTAACAAGTTTTTTATTTGTAGTTTTTCCAAAAATTAAAAGATTTTATTTCAAAGGTTATTAAGGAATATTACGATCAATTACTCTTGTTTAAAATCAATAGCCTTAATCGTTTCCGAGTTAAAATGCATTTAATATTTTCAGACAATATGTTTTGCGAATACATTCAAATCCCGGTAAATTATTATTAATATTTTTTAAATTTCCGATATTTTATAAATTAATTAAAGCAATTAAAAATGATTTAAAAGATTTTAATACTTACAACTGTATAAAACGTGATTTACTATTACAAAATGTGATACATTTTTAAGGTTTAAAGGTGCCCCAAAACACTAAAGGTGCTCATCGCTAAAACTGATAATATCGATTTGCAAAAGAGTCTCACAGGAACCTGTACCAATATATTTATGAGTAGAATCACTCTGGTAAATTAATTGCTTATAGTTTATGAATACAGTAAAAGAAACAGGCACAATTTTCTGGATGTCTAAAAGAGAAACAAAATGTCAATATGAGTTCTGCAATTATATTTATCCCACTTTAATATATTTGATTTTAGTTCTTAATATGTAATATAATGGATAGAGTTAAGAAATGCCCTTGAGTTATAGAACTAAGAAAAGGCTAAACTTTTTATTAGATTCGTGAACAAACTAAGAAAATACTTTTAGAGAGATAATGCGTTTCCATGAACCGATCGAGAAATATGGGAACAATAAATACGTTCCAATGTAAAAAACGACACAATAAGTAAAGAAAATGAAACGAGATACGTTCCTTCTTGTTATCCAGTTCCGTTAAAAATTTGGACCGCAATATATCTCCTTGCGAGTTTCGCAATAATTTACCGTCTGTCGAAAAATAGGACTTTCCTTTTAATTGGACACTGAGACCGGTGTTTTATACTTGCCCGGCAGTTGAGGTATGAAAAAGAATTTCAGTTGTAAGGCTCAACAAATTCCATCTATATCACAGAAAATGCCGCGGCGCGGTTTATTTTCAGTTTCAAGACTCCTCGGCGGAAGAATTTGACGACATGAAATGCTACTAAAATTTATTTCTGTAATGGTTCAGTCAACACATACCACACATTATTCAATTAAACGAGATTTTTACCAAACCTTGCAAAATGACGATTACTGATTGATTAATTTATGTTCAACTTTCGCAACATTTAAATACAATCATAGAACAAAATAATACATTTCATACTATTTTCAGCAGTGTGTCAGAGTAAGACCAGCTACTGGGGTCTAATTTGTGAAAAATAAGACTTTAAAAAATGAGATCTCTGTACAGAGGCAAGCTAGAAGTTACTCAAAAAGACCTTCGAATGAGTTGACAGTGAACCTAGGTACTGGTTGTTACATCATCAGTTTAGGCCTCTTGATGCTTCGAGAGACATGTCGCTCTCTTTTAAACTGGAGATTAAAACTTGTGGACTGTATTTATAGTTAATAGTTTCTAAATTCCTCTCTCAAATAGAATTGTGGTAATACTTAGGTCAATTAAATGTCTTGAATTTGCCATGTCCTCTAAAGTGCTGATTGCTTGTCCTGTAGAAGGGTTACTTATACGTAAATAAATTAGCAGTTATGGAATAACGAGTAGATAGAAGTAATTTAATGAATGAATAAGTGATATGAGAATTCTAGTGAGAGAAGGAAGGTTTTGACCAAGACTTTACAAAGAGCAATAGAAATTCAGAAAAGATCTAGTCGAAAGGAAGACAACTCATTCGTAAAAGTCAGGATAGGAATATGCGTCGCAATGCCATAGGCTAATTCACACAACGAATACAAATTCTCCTTCTAAAGGGAGCCATATGTCTCGAGAAAAGTCAAATATTGACAACGTGACAACCAGTCTAGAAATGACACGCTATGATTCCTAAGATTATGTACTCATCGTGTCACAATAATTGTACTTGGTTTAATATATCTTAAGAATACAAAACAGCAAAATGCATTCTTTTAGTATATATTTTTATCAGTATCCAAATAGTGCACTAATTAATTACTCGTGTTTAGGTCTTAAAAATAATACTTGGATAAATTTTCAATCTAATTAGAAGTCAGATTGTAAATTCTAAAATCATGGTGGTCCATAATACAGCTATGAATAGTCGCAGTGAAGAAGAGTAGTGTGTCCACTATACAAGATGATTCAGAACTGACCCAAAAAAAAATTTTTTTGAGTGTATAGGGGATTCTCACAAATACAAACCTGATGTTACAAAAATTGTTCAAAATTTTGTCCACTGACGTGTAAACACATTTGGGCCCGTCTTATCCATTTTCTATAAACTAACACAAATATTGTCTTGCATCACCATAACACAAATGCTTCATCGTAACACAAATGTTGTCTTGCTTCACCATAAATTAAACCGATATCCATCAACTCCGGGTTGCTATACACTTGAGCCATTTTTGATTCTTGAAAAAGTAATGTAAACACTATCGCAAAAACGTTAATACTAACATAATACATTCGAAATCGCCAGGGTCCACGTGAAGAACGCAACTCCAATGACTCTAGAGACTACAGTAGTCGAACGAAGTAAATTTTAAAAGTACTACAACTTTTTTTTCTTGGAAACTTTTACAATGTTTTTGTACGATATTCACCCCATTTTTCATGATACATTTACTCCCAAATTTTTGTTGGAAAAGTTATGAACGACCCTGTTTATACTTACAGTCTACAGTTTAGAAATGATCATCACAAACGATATCAAAAAGAAACAGAGGCTGGCAGAAAAGAACGATAAAACAGTTGATGCACTATTGTAGTAATATGTTAAAATAGAAATATGACTCAAAATGCTAAATTAGGAAAACTACACAGCTTTACAGTTTGAATTTTTATTGCTAAATAAACTGCTAATGAAAGTATTGCAAATTTAAAAGAGGAACAAAGAAATAAGTAATGGAATTCAAATTGATAGTAATTCGAGCTTAGAGAGTAAGATGGTACGGATATGTAATAAAAATGTAACCATACAATCGAATATAGAATTCCAAAGGAAATAAGATAGCAAACGGTTATTGGAAGGAAAGTTTGGATAAAGTCAAAGAAATTAGTAATTAATTTCAGAGGAAAAATTCTTTGTAGAATTTTAGTATTTATAAAATTTTTTTGTAAATTCATCATTATATTTTCTGTCTTGTTCTATTTACTATTCTTTTCTCTTAATTTTATGGATCAAAATCACTAAATTTTAATATGTAATATAGGTACATAGATCAGAACTTGACTGATGAACAGAGAGCGGACAATTTATGTCTTTAACCTTGAACACAGATATGTCATTCATAAACCTAGATACATTATCCATGACGCAGTGGCGTGTCGGGTATGCATCGGAAATTTACGTGATAATTCACGAAAATTCCACGGTACATACATTTTTAGGCGTTATAAAATATTTAGAAAATCAGAAATTGTATACTACATATTTATTAAATAAAGTTCGGTTAAAAATAGTGTCATTCTTTTAATTGGAAATTAGGAGTCAATGTAACGAATATCCTCAGGCGACGCACATGATAGAATAGTCCAACTCACGCTCCATTCATAACAGGGCTGCAGTTTGAATTCTGACCAATAGGAATTCGATAAACGCAACCGATGTCGACGAATTGACTAGAGATGGGCGCGTGTGTCATTTCATTTCTTTAGAACTAAATTAACTTAATTATTTTCTCTTTATTTAACCTGTTCACATGATTTTTGGATTTTAAATAAAGGGTACAAATCTTCGCGAGGATAATCCGATATATTTGCTATACATAATAATTATATTTTGCATGGTTTATACATAATACATTTTTGAACGCGTACACATCTCTACCAAAATTTGACCTATTCTTCGGGTTAAAGACACACATTGTCCGCTCTCTACGAAAAAAAAAATTTTTGGTTTTTAGATCAGACGTATCAGTTCTTATAGACTATAATGTGCTGAAACCAAATTTGAAGACCTAAAAACCTAAAGAAATTGGTTTTTGTCGGCCTGTGTTATCCATAAATGTATGTATATATCACAGTTTTTTTAATACAGGATCATAGTTTTAGGGGTTATGATGGAGCATTAAAAGACTACGTTATATTCTATTATTTATCATAAAATCAAGTCGTTTTTTTATTGACGATAATAATTTAAATAATTACGTTATCTGTGAATGAAATAAAATTGCATCACATGGAGTTGGCTGTTTTTGCAGTTTGAAATAAATCTTATATTTTCATTGGTTGTGAACACTATGTAGGTATTTCTAAAACGCAACTTTTTCGGATACCGACATATTTATTGAGCTTTTTATAGAATTGTCAAGTAGAAATCGCCATCAAAGTGTGACCAAACATTTTATTGCACTCTATATACAAATATCTTTTCAACTTGGCACGAAACTGCTAATAATCTTAACTAATTTTGATTTTAGCATGGAAATTCTGTCAAGTAGCTAAGTGCACTGAAATTTTTAGTTAGGGAATAAATGTAAGGAAATAGCAACAGTATGTCCGGATTTTATTTTCACCAACTCTTTTACTTACGAGGAAATTAAACTGCTGGTTTTCTTCTTGTAAAAAGGATAAGCGTATTCAAATTCAATTCAATCTGGCAAAGCTTATTCGTCCTTTAGGACCGCCAACACTTAAAGGATATACCGAGTTATTGCTCCCGTTATTTTTATTTGCGTAAAGAAGAACAAGCGGGCGAACGTATGAGGAGATTACTTATCCAAATGTAAAAGACGGAATTGAATTAGGAATGTCAACCGTCCCGTATAATACGGGATTTCCGTATTGGAACAATTTGTCAGACGTCGCAAGCGGGAAGCAAAAATCTTCTATTTGAAGTTAAATTGTGCGGCATCAGCTCGTTAAAATTGCATACAAGTACTAACCGTTCGCTGCCAGATAAGCCAGGAAGAAAATCTGCAATTTTATGTTTGAGGCAGGACCAAAATGAGCGTAAAGTAATTAAGTGGATAGTTTTTTAATTGAAAAGATAGTAATCAATTTTAGCGTGATTAGCTATGGAGCGGCGATATTTCGGACACAATTCATATTACGATTTTGAGGTTAAAAATCTATTAACAAAGATGGTCCAAAAAAGTTCAGATTTAAAATAATTTTAAGTTTCTAACTTTATCGCTTTGCCATAAAATTACCAGAATATCAACAATATTTGCAAATTACAAATTTCGTTGCAACAATATTTTTCTAATTGCTACGGCAACGGCTGGATGGAGGGAATTTTTTTTTAAATGTAACTTGAGTTTGCCTTTTCGCAGTTCAACAAATTATGTCTCATTTTAAAGGGCTCAAAGTTAATTCGTATTCTCCACGATAGGAAGTGTTTTTCAAAATAATATCATCTGGTCCGACAAACTATTTTGGTCTAGCCAAAAATCTCATTAAGAAACAGACAAAAATATTAAAAATACTTGTTTAAATATTTCAAGAAACGCTTTGGAAACCAAAACAGATTGATATCCCAAACGTTAACTAAGTGGTTGGTTGATCAAAAATAATTTCACAAAAACAACCGTTGTCTAAGGCTTTTGACACATCGATTTATTTAATTAATTTTTTCACAAATAATTGCCCTAAATTAATAGCAAATGCTAAAACTACAAAATTGCCCTTTTTTCATTTTAAAGTTCTCTTAATGAAAAATTTTATCATTTTATTCTTACTAAGAAAGTGTCTTTTTGTTTATTCCTAAACACCGAATACATTATTTGCTGAGAGCTTTTCTCGCTTTTCTCTATTTTTGCGGTAATTTTAGATCAGAAATAGATATGGACACTATTTTCATGTATATTTTTCTTAATTAATTGCTTAACAACGTAATACTTCTTCCTTTTGAGGTATTGAACTGAGTTGACCTATTAAAAAGCGCCCCTATCGTTGATCAGAGAAATTAACTTTTGAATTGTTTATAGTAAAAATAAATGAAATAGGGATTAGAGGGCCAGATATAGCCACTCCATAGCCTTAATTGGTCATACATATAGTATTAGAACATTTACTTTTAATTTACTTAATAAAATGTACATTTTATTAATACTGTACAGGGTGGTTGATTTTCGATAGTTTTATAGGGTACAGCCAAAACGGTGATAGATTCAAAAAAATCGTATATCGATGTCCCGTCCTCTTTTTTTGAGTTTACTTCGCTGGTCCCAAAAGGTCTTGGCTAACTTGATTAGTTTTAGATATACAGGGTTTTTTGGAAAATGGCCCATTTACATTAACCTCTCTATCTCCGTTGTCATTCAATTTAGAAGAAAAAAGTGTGCACATTATTTGTTCTATTTTTTATTAGGAAGCCAGTGGCGTACTCAGTTTTTTTACAAATCGCACAGTTTTTCCGATATTATACAAGCATAGGTTTTTTTTAAATAGAACACCCTGTATTTGGACATCTCGTTGAATAGCATTTTTTTAAATTTTTTCAGCCATATATAATAATAGACACTTTTTTGCCTAAATGAAGAAAAATGTAAAAAATGTAGATATTTTTTTCAGTTGCCCATGAGATTTATTTAGTATTGGTCTCTTCGTTTTCTATTATTATTTTTATATTAAGCACCTAACTTAGACTAAAAAATTACAAGAAAAAATAAATTAGATTATCCATTTATCTTTTCTTAATAGGTTTAATTATAGGTACACTTATAACTATTAAACATAAACTAAACAAAAATAACAACTATAAAATGAGAGAAACAACAATAAAACAAAAATGACATAACAAAGTCACAGCAAGTGCTCTAACACTCTATTGTGGAAGAGAGCTACCCATACATGAAAACCAAACCGCCCTTGATGAATTCTGTCCACAGTTTGGTGAGGATTCACATCTGACCAATAACGCGCATTATGCCGGTTGAATATACCCTCGCTGCTTAGAAAAGCCTCGTCGGTCCAAATAACATTTTGAAAAAAGTTGGGACCTACATGAGTTTGCTGCAAAAACCATTGGCAGAAAATGACGCGTCTCTCTTCATCTCCTGGATGCAAATGGTGGACTTTTCTTATGGTATATGGTCGAAAATTGTGTTTCTTTTTTAAATTCTCAATGTTTTGAATTTACCAATTCCTATCGTCCTTTGAATTTCTCTGCTGGATACATTGGGATTTGCGACAACAAAAGTTAAAGTATTGATTTCATCATTTTCTCTATTCTGTATATTATAAGAATTTTAGCTCTCGGGTTTTGAAAAGAACCAAACTCACACAAGTTATCATAGACTCGGCTAAAAATTCTCTTTTCTGGCTGATGACGGTGTAAGTATCTCTCCAAATATAAGTTTAAAGCTGTGTCACTATTTTTTTTCACTTTCAATGTAACACCCCAACATTTGAACTTTGTGAATTAAAACCAGGTAATAGATGTTTAACAAGCTTTCAATAAGTCAAAAATAAACTAACTGTCAATATTAAATAAAAAGACGAATAAATAAATAACATGGCCAACTGAAAAAATATCTATACATTTTTTACATTTTTCTTCATTTAGGCAAATAAAAAGTATCTATTATTATATATGGCTGAAAAGGTAAAAAAAATGCTATTCAACAGATGGCCAAATACAGGGTGTTCTATTTTAAAAAACCTATATTTATGTAATATCGGAAAAACTGTGCGATTTGTAAAAAATCTGAGTACGCCACTGGCTTCCTAATAAAAAATAGAACAAATAATGTGCACCCTTTTTTCTTCTAAATTAAATGACAACGGAGATAATGTAAATGGGCCATTTTTCAAAAAAAACCCTGTATATCTAAAACTAATCAAGTTAGCCAAGACCTTTTTTGTACCAGCGAAGTAAACTCAAAAAAAGGGGACGGGACATCGATATCAGATTTTTTTGTATCTATCACCGTTTTGCTGTACCCTATAAAACTATCGAAAATCAACCACCCTGTACATAAAGTTCTTATATTGAATGTATAGACGTCAACCTCACATTATAGCGTTTGTATTTCTGCATTGAAAGTCACTGAACTTTTAATTTCCTAGAAAATATATCAGCCCATGTTTTCGCCATGTTAAACTGAGCTGAACAATCTTTTTGTGTGTATTTCTAGAAGACGAAAATACCCTATGCCAATGTTCCTACAAAGCAAATTATCCAAGCCTTGAGAAGAAATAATTTGGTTCTTATAGTTTGGCATAATGTTGACCATTTCTACCATATGATCAAGTGGTGATGTTATCATGTGTTTTTTTAAATTGCTATTCCAATTTTTTCACAGAAATGCTGATTTCGAAAATATTTCATTATAAGGAATCTGTGTTTGGGTTTGCAAGACGTTAAAAAGTTTCTTTCACAAGTCGGCATAGGTATATTTAAAGTCTACAATATAGGAATAATTATCGTAACAGACCGTGAGTGGTATGGAAGGACAATAAATCATTGAATGGATTGTACAGTCATATGTCAAAGTCGGAGTAAATCAAAAGGCTTAATTAGGAAAACGACACTACTTTAGTTGTTGAACAAACTGACAACGAAAAGATTATAAATATGAAAGAACCTTTACAAACACATATGAAGACATAAATCATCAAGTTGGTGCTAATCCGAGTTTAGAGAGCAAAATGATGTGAATATACATATATTGAGAAGGTAACTATAAAATATAATTCCAAAACATATAAGAGAGTAACGGTTAGTGGAAAGAAAATTTGAACTGAACATTTTTGTGTAGTGTCTCTAGATCATGAAAATATCGCAGTGTTCTTACAAAATTAATTATTTAAGGCTTGAACAATCTTTCTTCCCAAAAAAGAGTTTTCCCGAAAAGTTATATTTACGTATATTGACTACAATAATACAGAGCGATCAAAAAGTCATATTCATGGGCTGATCGAAAAATTCCAAAATTAATCAGCGAGCAAATATAGGGTCATTCACAATTTATCGAAAAAAAATTTGGGAATAGATGCGGCATGAGAAATGGCGTCAAAATCGTAAAAAAAAATTTGTAAATTCCTTATAGTGTCCGAGAAAAAAATTATTGAAGTTGTAGTACTTTCAAGCATTATATCGCTGGACAACTGTAGCCTCTAGCGTCAATCGCAATACGCGTGGAGAGCCACGTGGCCTCAGCGACTCCGAATACTGAAATCCGATTTTATAATTGTCGTTGCGATAGTGTTCACAATAGTTTTTTAGTAGTTAGTATCAAAAATGGCTTGCGTGTATAGCAACTCGGAGTTGATGTATATCAGTTTAATTTATGGTGAAGCAAGACAAATGTATTATGATGAAACATTTGTGTTATGGTAAAGCAGGACAACATTTGTGTTAGTTCGTAGAAATTGAGTAAGACTGACCCAAATGTGTTTACACGTTGTTGAACAGTTGTTATAACATCAAGGAAGTCAAATTATTTTATTAATTAAAGCCTCAAATTAATTTCATTAATTAATAATGACAATATCAGCAAAAGCAGTTGAATTTGCTGATATAAAATAGGTGCTATAAAATTATATTTATTTCTTTCCTTGCGAAATTCTTTCAAGTTTTTGTCCGTTTTGATCACACTTTGCCTCTGTGCGGGTCGCATTGTGCGAGGTCAGGTTTTACAGTGGACCAGTTTCCAGTGCCGTGCAGAAGTGTATTTTTAAATTATTTTCGAACTGCCCTTTTTGATGTTTTCTTTACAAAATTGTATTTGTTAGAGTTCCCTGTACATCCAATTTTTTTTTAAGTCCGACATAATATCAAATTACCATATGTCAAAAAGGTGAATTCATCAAATTTTCTAATTAAATTACAATCTCAATTTTTCTGCAGATATATTTTTATCGATTTCAAAAATGTCTAAAAGGAATTTGTACTTTTCGACTGTAAGACAAAAAAAATTAGCAAGTCACATAAAAAATTGTAAAATTACTTCAAAAGGGGCGATTGAAATTTTAAATTTTGCCATGTCAGAACTCATCCCTTTGTCCTCTCCGATAGGTCACCCAAGCAGAGCACTTATGCATGATCACAACTGTTTTCGCAAGCTAGAGCACACCACATTTTGGAACAACTTAACTGTCTGAAACTGGTATTCCTTGATTTCTTTTTAGTTTCTTCCCAATATTTTAGGTAGTTGTTAAACTAATAGAGTTTTTTAAATTTAGAGGGTTCAGATATGTGAAAAAAATTTAGAGAGCAATTTAAAACATTACATTCATGTTTTCAGTTCATCATTTTGCTGAAGAGATTCAATTCCACCATTCATCGTTCTTCAATTTCAATATTTGTTTTATTTATTTTGTTTTTTAACCTAAACCTAAATGTCTTATTACGCTTTTTATTAATCTTTGTTTATCAGCATCACAAATCATTGTACATTGTTGATGCTCCGATTTAAAATTAAAATTAAAATCTGTCCGATATTTTCAGTCAGCTGGTTGGGCTGACTCACGAATATTTGCTTGCTGAATGACTTCGACCGGTCCGATCATTCGCTCAACACAACTAACGTTGCATAAAGGACGATTCAACTTAATCTAAGCTACCGTCAACCTTGAGATAACCCACATTTCAATTAAGTATATATTTTTTGAGAAACGGTTCTTATTGCCATGGAACAATGTTAGATTTGTTTTCAGATCAAAATTAGGATGTGCATAGAAAATTATTAGTATCTGTGTACTGCCACCTTTAGCAAAAATTAGGTTGTTGGGTTAAGTTGGCTTCTGGATCCGGAACTATATTCAGGTTTTCCTCCCTCCTGTCAATGTACAGCGTGAGTCATAATTAGGCGTAAAAAAGTTAACGGAAACTTCTCACCAAAACAAGATAATATATTGCTCCAAAATACCTCCTTGCAAAGACACTGGGTGTTGAAGTTATAAGAGAGTAGCAATTGACAGTGACATTTACTACACCAAATTTCAAAACAATATGTTAAGAAAGTACAAAGCATTATATAAGGATTTATTTAACCAAAATTTTGTACACATAATTATGTCTTACCTTGTATAATATAACGTTGTTTAATAAGACAATGATCGATAGTTTAAAAACAAATTCAAAATCCTATTCGGAAGCCATGCCGTTCTTCGATAATACAATTAACGAAATGCAGAGTTTTTAAAATAACCCAAGCAGGAACGTTTCCTTGGACCGTCCGGTATGTCAGGAATGCAGGAATGAATAAAAATTAGGAAGTGAAAACATGGCTACCGTCCGTCGAGAAAAAGAGAGAGTCCTAGGCGACTCGTGCTGCCGAACAAACATAAAAATAGTCCCGTTCATGCATTCGCGAATATACACATCTGCCGTCTGGGATATTTATATTCGGACGCAAATAGGTTGATACACCGCTCGCTGAGACACGCAGGCTACCTTTTCCTCCTCGAGAGAGCTGCCGCTCACCGTTCGTTTACATTTGCAATCTCACTGTGCAAGTTCAAAAGCAAGGTTACGTTAGGATAGGTTATGGGTCCGTATTAACACTCTCCGCTCTCTCGGAAATGGTTCTCCTCCCGTATTACCTTTTCATGCAAGTCGTTAGCTCTGATAGAATTACCATCAAAGGTATGCAAATGACAACGGAAGATACATTTAGAGCGCACTTGAAACTTCTCCACAGCCAGCGGAATGCGATGAGGTAATTTGGAATAATGAACTTTGGTCTTTGAATTCAATTAATTATAATCGGATTTGCTGGTAAACATTTGAACTCCGGTTAACTTTCTCGAAGTAAAAAATAAATTTACATATCAACTGATTACCTGAACTCCAAAACGGTAAATTAGGAAGAAGTAATTTCACTACTTTATACAGCTTAACCTTCAACTAACTTTGCAGCTTATTTTCCGAAATTAGGATTTTGTCAGATACATCTAATCCTTTCAGTTGAGAAATTTTGACTAATTGTGAAATTAACTAACAAATTACCTAAAATATTAATTTGAATTAGCATAATTAAACAATACGAGAGTACAGATAAAAAACCTAACGAAGCAGCTATAAAAATCCCGATGTTCAATTCACAATGTGTTTTTACTGCAAGGAGCCATTCTGCACATACTTACTATTTTTTTATCTTTAGTCTTTATCTTTAATCACTAGGTTAAACTCAATATTTTGATGTGGCGAATTTCATCAATATAGTAATTGGGCAGAAGTGGATGATGGCAATAATCAGAATATCACTATTAGATCATTTCAATAATCGAAATATCATCTGGGTAGTCACTTTCCGAATCTGCAAATACTTGACCGCTCAGTATTCGATATAATATTTTGTGGTATCTATGATCAACTCATCGATTACAGCAACTGGCAACTGACAACATTGATGTGATGACTAATTTTACAGAGATGTGTTGAACTGACACCGGAAAAACCACTGATTTTAAATTAGCATAACATTTCAGGACATTATGTTACCTATATACTTTGTTCCATGGAATTTTAATATTTAGATTTGAATACAGCAGTATATTCAGCAAGCAATCGGAACTTGTAATTCTGAAATTGGGACTATTGGACTGAAATGTCATTATTTTCATTAATTTCCTATGAGGTAATTCATGTAATTTGGTGAGAACTAAACATTGAACTATCCATACAGCATATGTACTGATGTTTCCAATATTTAAATAATCAAATAATTGTCTTCCAAATATAGTTCAGTCATCCAAGGTTCAGAAACGGCGTTTCCAGGAAAAAAAATTTTTTCTTACCGTTTCTTTATGTTTTTTTGGTCTGCTGAATCCGAATCTGAGGTTTTCCACCTCGTCAGGTGACGGCTTCAAAACGAAAATCGCAAAGAACCTCAAATTTTCGGCACTTTTACAGTTTCTTTAATATAACTCGAAAACGAAGCGTTTTTCGATCATGCAAACCATATACAAAATAAAAGTTGACAAAAATATATTTTGGACGACTACCCACAATACGTGGTTGACGGTGGTTTTTTTCTGCAAAAAGTTGTGTGGCCTGAATATAAGACATTTGGTCTTTGTAGCAGCTACGTTGAATATTGCCAAAAATATATACGGCAACTGCAGTAATAGTCTTCTATGGCTACTCTCATGTACAGAAAGGAACTAAACAGATGGAGTACATAAGAAGATCCAAGACGCAGTCAGTTGACATCCAAATCAGTGACAAAATGGTACCCACAGTCCCCCAGGAGAAGTTTCTGTCCTACAACAAAAGCAGATTCATTAGCATGCTTCTACAGAAATTCAGTGCAGGCCAAATTGACACGAAGCAAGCAAGTGGAGATGCAGCGACTCTGATTGTGCAAACAGCCCAATCCTTGCTGTAATGCACGAAACTGTTGTAGTGGTTGGCGAGGATATAGGTCAGGGTGCCTTGTAAGGGTTTTCATAAACTTGGCTTTCCCTTGTTTGAATTGAGCAGATGTGGAGTCACAACCACTGACAGCATGTACGAATAGTATGTGTTCTGCCGGGCATTTCTCGATGGCGCTTGGAGGATGGTAAACAGATGGAAGATTTTTGCCTTTTCCTGGTTTCAAAAAATATACTTAATTGGGAGACGTCAGTTGATAGTAGGGCACCAACGCGCAGTTGGAATAACGTTTTCAACATTTTTAGCGGAAAGTCAAGAAATGCCATTTTTTCAAAACACAATTTAACGACGTTATGGATTGTACAGATTTTAGAGTTATTATACGAATTTGTAGGAAATGTCTACTTTAATTTGGTTTATCATAGTTATGCAAAAACGCTTAGTTTTCGATTTATAGTTAAAAAACTGAAAAAAGTGGCGAAAATTTGAGGCTTTTTACAATTTTCCTTATGAAGCCGTCGACTGACGAGACGGCAAACTTCAGATTCGGATTCAGCACCTCAAAAAACATATAACCCTTGAGAAAAAAACTTCCACATTTTTAAATTGTCAGTGTTGCGAGAAACAACTACTCCGCGGGCTATATGCCCCGACCGGCATTGAATTACACTCGCAACACCTAGTGCAACAGCTAGGATCGCTCGTCAGTCTAACCCACCAGGCACAGACCGGTTTCGTACTTATTAGTCCTCATCAGTGTGTCATAGGTGAGACAACCGACGAACGATCAAGCTGTTATAGTGCCGCATACTCACGACAAAGAGAGAACCTTTGCTTACTGGATTAATAGTCCCATCACTAGTCTAATACATAGGTATGTATAGCTAATGTATGGCTGTGGAATGACTGATATGAATTTGAAGAACTATGATCTCTTATCCCTTCTTATTTAGAATTCACTACATCAAAATCTTGAATTTCCTCACACCAATGTAAACATCTTCTTCATATAGCAGTGATGATTAGTTCCGGTATTATTTGCAGAATAAATCTATAATTGTTGGTTGAAGATGATGGTAATTATTGTGATTCATTAATAAACAGTATAGATAATTTATGAAATATACAATCGACATTATTTTTTTTTAAGTATTATTCCACTCAATGAAATTATTAAACCGTTAATAAGACTAAGAGGTTAAAAGTCTGCGTCAGTATAATATTTTTAGGCAGCTACTGATTTTTGTGGAACAAAAAATTTACTTATGTAGTTGTTATATCTATACAGTGTGTCCCACCCTGTATATTCCCCATTTTTAATTTTTAGTCATCTCAATTACTAATATAAAACTGTATCAGCAGTTTACAATTTTTAAAATAGGCCTTTCATGAGATAATTTATTTATACCGAAAACTTTAGTGTCGTCTATAAATTTTTGACATTTGGCTGAACATTCTAATACCCTTCCTAATGTTGTTCCAGGTATTTGAATGAATATTTATCAATAGTTTTCGGACCATTGGTAGACATTCATGTTTCTTTCGTTTAAAGAAGAAATTATTCCTGTTCCATTTTGTCTCTTCATATACAAATTTAGTACTAATGATAGTCAAAATAAGAGTTTCTTCAAATATATCTTTTAAATTGCCTGTAAGGCTGGTGATCTTTTTAAAGGGTGAATTGTAGAAGCAACTTTTACTTCACTACATTTGTAATTTTGCTGATAAATTATTTCATCATTGTGTGGTCAGACGATATTAAAAAAGTATTTTATTTGTAAAAAATATTTCTGCGAATCGAGTTTTCACACCTCAATTTATTTACTTTTCAAATATCCCTTCCATGTTTGGAATCACCTGGTATAGATGTATATTTTTTAAATTTGTGAACGCAATATTTTATTTCTGGATCTATTTCAAAACAAAGATATTGCAATGGATTGTTTTTAATCAGTACAAATATAGTTTGCCTATTCATACAAATGTATTTTTATCCCAGTAAAGATATGCTAAGCACAAAATCTTGTAGTGTTATAGCCAACTATTTATATGAAATACCTGAGCCCATGGAGAGCATATATCTTGCTTTTAACCAGTCGTTATTAAAAAGTATCTCCGCATGTGCTCCATTTTAAACACCGCTCTGATATTAAACTTGTTGCAGATAAAACGTTTTATAAGATTCATAACGGCTACCCGGGTTCAATCTCAACTTATGGGTCTATTCCCTCTTTTATCTTTAATACTTCTGGCGGTGTCCAATATTTGTTTTATTTTATGCAACACGAATTTGTAATATATGAACAACAACCGACATTTGTTTCATTGTAATTTAATTCTTGTTATTTGGTAAGACTTACTAGAATCAAGAATAACTGTTTTATTGTTGTAGGCATATATGTAATTTAATTCTTCAATTTGACTCCAAATAGAAAAAAGTTTTTCTTGTCAAATAATTGCTACGTTACTATTTCGCCATCTTTTATAAAGTAAAAATTTGCACAAAAAATAACTTAGTTTTTAGTGTATAAAAAGTAATACATTGTGCTTTAATCTGAAGAATTAAAATGTTTTGATATTTCAACACCAAAATTGTATTAGTCGAATCATTAACAAAAATATTGTAATGGTATTTGGTTATTTTAATTGAATGCAAAAGTTTATCTGCAAATATTTAGTAAATCTTAATAATTCCGTAACTATTGTTGAAAGTGAAAAGTATTTTATTTAAATGTCGAACATATTGTACCGAATTTCCTTTATTTAACACACTGTTTATAAACACAGTTTACAACACTGACAATTCACAATAAGAATTAACAGCGATTAAAAGACATTAAGCGATTTCGAATTAATTAGCCTAAATCTGCCTATTTGGAGTCCACGAAAGGTTATTCTGGGATATCCTGTATATTCTTCTTTATTTCTCGAACTTTCCATGAGTTTCTAAGAATAGTATAGAAGAATCCCTAAGCTTCTAAGAACATAACATAAAGAAACAGAACATACTCTAGAAACATCATGAAACAAATAATTATATCTAAGTATAACAAATTAGGGCCTCCCAAAAGATTATCGTCTGGATCAGCAAACAGAGTCCTTTTCGATAGTGCTCGGTATTGAGTCAAACGAACTAGGTGAATGACTTTCATTTTCGGTCTGGTCCCTCTCTGGATTCTGTAGACTACGTCATTAATCCTCTTGATCACCGTATACGATCCTTCCCAAGAGTTTTGGTGCTCTGGGGATTTTCCTTTCTTCCTGACTGGGTTATACAGCCATACTAGATCTGTCGCCTGGAAGCCACTGGTGTTGGCTCAGACATCGTATGGGGTTTTCAGCCGATCGCTTTCGAACTTCATTTTCTGTCGGACATTGTCATGGTATTCTTTTGGCTAACTCGGATGGGATGTTTTATGGTGTATCAATTCGATCTTCTGGACTGCCATAAACAATGTCGAAGAGTAGCTCCAATTCCCTACCGAAAACTAAGCTGACTGGTGTTCTTCCAGTAGCCTCATGAAATCTTGATCGATGGGCCAATATGAAAAGAGGTACACGTCGGTCCCAGTCAGTTTAGTGTTCATTGACAATTTTTTTTAGATGATTCTCCAGAGTTCAGTTAAATTTCTCCGCCACGTCTCAGATTGTGGATGCAGGGATATTATTCTCGTTTTTTCAATATTCATGTCAACTCTTTGGAATACATTCAAAATTTGGCCCTTGATCCGAATGCAGTTCTCTTGGAACGAAGAGGTGTTCGACGAGAACTTCTACTACCGTCACTGTCTCTTTATTGGAGATGAGATATACTTCTGGCCATTTACTGAAGTAATTCATCGCTACCAGGAGGTAACGATTCCCAGATTCTATCTGAGGAAACGGTCAAGCTATGTCCAATTCTCTCGAAGGGAACTACAACACTGTACCGTTTCATCTGACTTCGGCTTCTAGTTCTAGATTCCTTGCTGCTGGAACAGTCAGCACATCGACGTCACTAACCTTCTACATCCGTTCGGCTTCCTAGCCAGTAGAACCTTTATTCAATGTCTTGTTAACGCCTTGTTAAGTGTATTCTACCTACTTCACCATGGACTCTTCTCAGTACTTCGTTGACTCTATTCCTTGGAAGTACAATCTGCTTTCGTAGGTAGGTACTTTACCATCTGGACATTACACTGCATTTGTTGTTTCTGAACAAATTAATACTTGATGCATACAGTACATGAATATATGACAATCAACATCAATACAAAAAAAAGTTAGTCTCAACTCAAATCAGTAGCGTAGATATGGGGGTGCGATATATATTTTCCTCAAAAAGCTACTGTTTTTTTATTTTTGAAATTCATATTATTATTTTGAATGTAAACCGCGTCTTGACTGTTTTGCATAACTTTTACCGTTTAAGTAAAGATAAACAATTTATAAAGATTATAATTTCTTTACTACATCCAGTATAAATTCTTGTAAAACTCGAATGCAAAATTATACGTACAGCAAACTTTTTAAAAGTAGTTTAGGTGTCCATAACGTGAAATAGGCTTGTTTAGAACTGCTGATGGCGATAGGCCCAAGAAACTAACAAGCAAGCTAGTGTAATTACAAAGTGCCATACCGAGCACTAACGTTTTATTTTGTTTTGACTAAAGTGGAGACGAGATAAAATTATTTACGGGAACGGTTATTCATCTCAACCCATTCCGCTAGACAACTAATGAAAATATAACTCCCTGGCCTGTTAAACACTGCGCGCTTATAACCAAGATAAATGGTTAAACTTTTATTCAAATTTACCTTGTGTGTTGTATGCATTTAAGCACTATTTTAAGAGTAATGTTCATTCATTTATTTTAATCAAGGGACGCGGGTTTTTTGCAATTTGGATATGAAAAATTGAAGGAACCATAATTGTGGCCATTGAACTGAACTGAAAGAGAAAACTGAATAATGAAAAAAACATTATACTCTCATTTATATACGTATAAAGTAATATACTGATGAATGTTTCCATAACTAGTAATGTCAATAATACAAAAATATGTTTCAGATAAAAGTTACACTAAATCAAATTCTTCGCATTTTAGAATTTCATCTAACTTCATTTTTTACATAGAACACAATCATATTATTGCATTTCTTTTTCTTTGTTTAATTTAAGGTAAACTTAAAAAAAATTGTCCACAACATTCTCAAAAATGCACTGTAATAAAAACAATGGTAAAATTCCTTGAACTTTTCATGGCAACTAGTTGCCATGGAAGTAAAATTTATGTAATTATAAATAAATAAATTTAATAATTAAATAAATAATTAAAATATATATTGCTATAGAAATGTCATGTACGTTTTTGCTATAAGTATAGTCATGTATGAAAAAATGCAAATATCGATAAAAATTAACATTAAGAATTTTTATCAGTGAAACCGTTCAAGTCAAATAGAACCTACTATGAGCATTTTCAAAGAACAACAATTTCCTATTATTATCACCTACGGCACAATAAAATAACATGAAATGCATCTGAGATATACATAATTTAAAATAAAACCGTAGGTTTACGTATTAAATAAATGGGAAAATTTTAAAATCAAATAGCGAGTACTTAAAATTAAAATTAAGAGCTGAAATTTGGCGAGTTATTTTTTCCAATGTTTAGAACAATATTTCGTTAATACAGAGAAAAAAAAATTTTTTTTTCAAATGAACCACCTTAATGTATGAATATATTTATTTCTACAACAACAACAAATACCCACATGTCGATAACGATTCAACGAACTGCAGCAAAATAAAATAATTTTTTTGTTAATGTTTCAAAACGTTTAATTTAAAACGTACTATTCCCAAGCAATTATATTTTAACAGTTCTGTTTTAATTATTTATTTATTTATAAAAGGCTGAATAGGAGTTATTTGGAATATGCACTCGAAATTATAAACTGACAAGTGAGCAATTGATGCAATATATAGAGAAAATATATTATTTGTTACAATTTGTTCTAAATATGCCAAATAGTAGGTATTATTATTATTTTTATGTACCAAATTCTTTATCGAAACTTATTAGAAGGACTTGTACCGTAAAAAAAATGTTTATACAAATTTTTGTCTATTGGAGATATTTTCCATCCATTTACTATTCCCGCATTTATTAATGTTATAAAGGTGTGTAAAGAATAATATTTTCATCTAGATAAGGTAAACCTAAAAATGTTATCTAGATACAGGTAAAAGATAACATATTTGACAATCCAAATAAATTTCTGATGACAAATAAGCTACAACAACGTTTTATTTGTTTTTCGACATTTACATGTTTACGCATAACCAATAATATGATATTGGCATATTAAACAGAAAAACTGTAGGCTTGTTTTGAAATTATTTTTGGAACGGATAAATTTAAGGCTTATACGACTTTTTTGTCAATTTGAGAACGAAGGTTTTGAAAACGAAACACGTATACCATGTAAAGTGTGATGTATTGTAGTGATTATTGTTTCGTGAATAATTATTTATTTACTTTCGCAGTTTAGGATATTTCTGATTATTAGGCAAAACTAAATTTATAAAATCAATCTTTTTAGTGCACCAAACTTTTATTACAAAGCGTTCATAAATGATTACAAGCCACGTGACCGTCGAGCATAGGCAGCCAACAATTATTCATGGTTGGTAATATCAACTTGAAATTCCTAAACCTCAGTAGAGTGGTTAAAGGGGTTACATATAATTAAATAAAATTGTTTTCAAAATTGATTGACATGAACAATGGATAATAAACTTAATAATACTTAACTTAGTACTTTATACTTTCGAAAACACTTTTGTTTTTTCTTTAAAATGCTTTTAATTATTAAAAGGAGAAAACTATAAAACTTCACTTGTTAATAAACAAATTTTTACTATGAAAGCAAAAAGAACATACTAAGAATAGTTTATTATTATTATTAGATAGTACGGAGTAAAATAAACAGTTTACTCTTTATTATAGATAAAAATATTACATATTATGTTCAAAATGATGTCCTTCACTAGCTATGCACAAATTTACTTCCCTCTGCATATTTTCATACACATTGTGTTAATTTCTCGAATAATTTCTGCTTCTAATTATTTATTTGATGTTGTGCACTGATGTTTTAAAAATAGTATTTTTCAGATATCAAAACAAAAAGTAATCTAAATAAGTTAGATCAGGTGGCCTCAATGGCCACAACCCTCGACTAACCAGTAATAGAATTCTTCCAAAAATTGATTTGCTCTTGTATTATGTGCGGTTTCCCCATCTTATTGAAAGTAACTATGTATGACTTAAATGTAAGAAATAGGAAACAATGAAACAATGGCAGAAAATGAATTGAAACAATAACAGACGCGGACGACGGACGCTACTGAAAAATGTACAAATGTTAATTTGATCATAATGACTCGTTTACAATAAACAGTAACAAATCATTGCGTCTACATTCGAGATAATCAGATCACTCATTGGTTGAATGAAATGTCGTGAAAAATTACACCAATCATGAGCTGGTAAAACAAAATGTTTTAACGTAGTTTTGATATTTTGTTTTAGTAATTTTCAATTTTACCAGAATTTAATTGCCAACCCGAAGAAAATAAAATTATCGTTTCAAACAAAATTACTGGTAACGTGGCTTGTACTTAATCATTTATGAATGCTCTGCTTTATTTTTTCTTTTCAGTGTAACAGAAATACCCAATTAAATAAAGAAAAGTAACTGAAAATGCCACAAATAAATAATCACAGACAGTATCTTTTGTGTTTATTTTGCAGTATTCTGTTAAAACACGTCACTAACACCGCGGATACCCTGTATAATTATAATTAGAATTGAATAGAAATTGTCTTTTTCAAGTAAATGTTATGTAATAACATAATATATTTTTTAGGTGGTTGCACCAGCATGCGAGCATGTTTGAGGTAAGCATTATATTAATTTTATATTATAATTAACAATTTGTTTTCTCAGTGTATTATTAAATTCTAGCCGTTCTTCGACAGATAATTTGATATGTGAACGCATCTATTTCCAGTTATTAATTTTTTAGTACCTAATTGTGAAAATATTATTAATTACAATACAATGCAATTCAATATGCAGTTCTCATACATGTGGCATATGAAGTTGATAAATAATAATAACGGGCATTATATATTGCTGGCCAGATGAAAATTTAAAGTATTTTCACCGAGCGCGAAATCAGAACATACATACTTTATGGCTGAAAGTTTACAGCTCGGTACGAAAATTCTCCCTTAATTGGCAGAAAAAAACGATAAAGTGACTGTAACTGCAGTGTGTGCTGTAAAATATGCAGTAACATTTTATTAATTACTTGCACGCTGCTTACAGCAGGAATTTATAAATGGTGAATAAAAATTCTCAACTATTTCAGTGGCTTGTTCCGATTATTCCGTTTAATTGCACGACTTCCTCTGCTTAATGAATTCATAAATCTCATTTGGAATTCTGCACTTCACAGATTAAACAGTTCGAAGAAACTTCGCCGTGTCTGCCGTGTACAAACACACACGAATGTGAAACTGGAATCTCTCAATGAAAAAAAGATACATATCACATAGTTCTGTAGTAGTTTGTTGTCATATTCTTAATTTTTGTATTCAAATCGTTATTTTACTTTAATTTAATTACTGCAAAAACCGTACACTTGTTGCATGTTGATAAAATGCATAGGTTCAGAGTAAAATAGATTTAAATTTTCTACTGCTGTTGTCAATTACAGACAGCTTAGTTTTTGGGAGTATTTTGGTCTAGATAAAATTTATATTAAAAAAAAAACATATTTTATTATTAGCTGTCTTATTTTTTTTAATCTACATATTTTAAAGGTATTAAGGTAATTTAAACAATTTCAAAAAAAATTTCTAACAAGTCTTATGTATATACATGTATACAAATGTTCCGTTAATATTAATTAATTCTATATAGGAGATTAACTGATGAAATAATCTTAAGTAAAACGTGAAAACAAATAGATCTTTTTGTATTAACTGTTTTTTTTTATGATTAGTGTTTGCCAAGGGTGATAACATAAGGTGCATTCTAAAGTAAACAGGACTTTTTAATATTAAGAATAGGTTTTTCTGGCAAAATCGATTTATTTTACTCAAAACAGCCCCTGCGATTTTTAGTCAACAAATTGGTCACAAGTGTCGATCAAGGAGATGGTGCAACAAACGCCAACTTCCTTCTGAGCGATATTCTAGTCGAATGCGACGAATATGATGCACCAAACGCTTCAAAACGATAGAATTGTGCATCAACGGATTGGCCCGGTGAAACAAACTCTTTGTGGCCAATCCCAAAAGCAAATCAATATCTTCACTTTTGACTTCTCCAAACGGGATTTTTTGGGTTTCAGCTCCTCTGACGCCTTCCTCTCGGCATTTTGGCACTTGGTTTCAGGGTCATATTGAAAATACCACGATTCATTACTAGTCACAATGTTGTAAAGGAAGTTTTTGTCCTTTTTGGCCTGGATGATGTTCTTCCAATGTTGAATTCTGAGAAATTTTTGGTCTTCATTCAACTTTAAAACTTGTGTGGAAATGTTTACAAATGCTGACTGAACTGGTTACCATTAATACAGCTAGATTGTGTTGGATGCCACGACATAAAAGCATTAACTGAAATGGAAAAGCGGATGAACTTGCTGCACTGCGGTCAGGGGGGGTTTTAGTCAAATGGACTGAACATATAAAATACTCGGTTTGAAGGCAAGACCAAAGCCATCCGAAGGAACTCATTATTTCACCTTTGTAGAAATGAACGAATGAGTTGCTGAGCTTGACTACAATTCGGTTCAAATATGTAACGAGGCTTATAACGGGATACTGTCACATCTACAAAAGGTAAGGCTTGTAGACAGTCCGGCCTGGAGAGGATGTAACTCGGCAGATGAAACTTCTCTGCGCGAATGCCCACAATTTGCCCGTGGTACAAAGACGCTCCTGGGAAAACCTTTTCTGGAACCCAAGCTGACAGCGGTGTCGGCAAGGAAGCTTTTGGACTTTCTAAATATGACAAAACTAGGTACTTGCTGAATATGTAGGTTCGAACAGTGGGCCGCACAGTTAGTAGGCCTGGTAAGGTAGCGGTGCTATGGGACTTGAATGGAACCTAACAACAGGTTCAGCAGAAGAAGAAGAATGCATATTTTACTCTAAATTTTATTTCGTAACACTTTGAACAAGATTTGTAGTTTTTCAAATAATGTATTTTTTTTATTTACTTATGTTATCTTACATTAAAATATTTCTAGTACCTAAATTTGTTTTACCGACTCGAACTGTGTATATATTCTTTAGGATGGTGGGAAGGAATACCTTAATTCAAACTGGACTGTGTAAGCCTTTTTTTCGTTGAGGGGATTTCAACTATGTTACTGTATTTGTTTTGTCATGATCTTATTTCATACTCTTCTAATTTTCTTAAATGCTTAGGATTCTAAAGATATTTCCGAATCTGAGGAGTTAAAATAGACAATCTCAAAATAACTTATTAAGTATTCAATAATGGTGGTCGAAAGCTGTTCCTGTATTCTTTGTCAAAACATTGCCAGTGAGATATGACAATTTCGTTTGACATGTGGAGTCTTAAGTAGTCCATAGATTTATAAAATTAAAATAGAAATTAATTTGTACGAGCATTGAAATGTAAATATATTAACTTGTGAGAAAACAAGAACACTTTTTAATTTTGTATAGACACTCAAATATATTACAAGCGAGAAGTGATTACCTAGGTAAACTTTATTTATCTTGCTCCGAAGTTGTAGTAGCAATAAGTAATAAATTTAGTATTCTACATCAAAAAACAATTGGTATAAAATAGCAAGCAGAACTGTTATATGGAATATGTATTACTTATAGTATTTGTCAAAAAATCCGTTAGCCTATTTGTTAGGCTATATTCAAAATAGGGACAGTTGGATGCTGCGTCACTATTTAATAATATTGTTTAATTTATTGTTAACAGTTTTAGATATATTAAAAAATTGTACATTGATACATATTTTAATTTTTAAAATTTCAATACACTACTATTTTAGTAACAGTTTGTTTTAAGAATGGATGATCTATTGTCACAGAATAATATAGAAGCGAAACTGGAACATTGCAGTGCCAATATTATGGTGCCATCTTCTTGAAAGTTTGTTTGCAGTGAGATAACTTATCAATTACTAAATAATTATTAAAAATTTAGTCTTATTGCAGTTATACCTAATGCGGCAGAGTTGATTTAAGCCATTTTATTAGTTTTTATTTTGTTCTAATGAAAATAGCTGGCAGCAGACCGAAAACAGAATAAGTTTCCGAAATGTTAACTTGCTTTGTGTTCTTAGTGTGAGATAGTCCTGAATGTGCAAAACCATTGATATAAAATCAATCCTTTGGCCAATTCCTTTAACCCAAGGGACTTGAGTTCTCAGGAACATGTTTATTTGTTAATTCTATTAGAACAAATTCTTTTATTATAAATAATTTTTTACCGGCTTATCCGTGCAATTATTTCTTTATCATACCTGAATATTTGGTACCAGCAAATTTGCGGAATTTTTTAAATACTGTGAATTGGGTACTTTTAAAATAATATAAATTTTTAATTATTCACAAATTTTTATATTATTAAAAGGTTTCGTTGAATCGACTAAGTACCTAATTAGAGCTTACCCACAATTTCTAGCTGTACTAGATTATCTACAGAAGAGTTTTCGAACGTAAGCCAAAATGGTAGTGGCTACCTGTGCAGCCCTGTTGGATTCTTAATCAATTATTGATCAGAAAGCTTACCGACTGTTATGGAGGCCGTGTATCCTTATCATTAAATCTTAAAAGAACTTAAATCGAATTTATGTATCACTGATATATCTGAAATGTACAGAAAGACCAGTTAAAAGGCACTTTACCGTAGCAGTAACGGCAAGACACGTTTAGTTATCTACTATAAAAGTGAAAGTTAAAGTAATCTCAATAAGGATATTTCTTTTAACCAATTCCTGTTGTGAGCTTTAATTAGGATTGAGAGGGTAAAATGTGATAATGTTCTTCCAGGATTTTATTAAAAATAGTCACCATTTTTTTACTACATCAAGAAGTTATCTAATGAAAGTGTCATATCAAAATTTACCAACGTCCCTCTAGCTTCTAAATGAAGAAACTTTGGATAGAGATAAATTTAATTCAATTTTGACTCCTAGTTATGTAATTTAATGATGAGGGCTTTATTCCCTTTTGAATTTATTATACAGGGTGATCTAGTGTTTAATCAGGAAATTTATTCATGTAATCACGAAATTGAGAATTTTCAAAATTTCAAAACAAAAATTCAAATTTCTCTTCGTTATCAAATTGAGTCTCGGAAAACGGGCATCTAGCATTTTTTTTCAGTTGTAATTATTTGTTTTTTTTTTCTAATGCTCATTTACCTACCTAATTTTCAATTTTTTTAAATCATACGATCGAGCTGTTTCTTTAATTACAAATAAAAGCAATACACCTCCTATTACACAATTATAAGAGCTTGTCTAAGACTTAACAAACATATCCCGTCAGAAGGGCCGTCCCCATCGTGGTACTTCAGAACGATATTTCCGCCCTAGACATTTTCCTTTTTTACACTTACGCGTAATTGATCGCTTTACGCTTCCTGTTAGTTGTAACCGTGGCATAAAACACACAAATATAGTTAGCGAGAGGTTAATTATTCAGCGACATCCTTCAGTGAACGAAGTTGATGTTGCGGCTAGGAATTACGCTTTATTGAAGTTAGTAACAGTACTTTAACAATAATTCGATTTGTAAAGTTACCGTCAGTCTTATCTGCATGGTTAACTTTAATTCTTCAAGGTTGTTGCCGAAAACCGACAATCTTACGCGCCATTTGAAAGTCCGCCGTGCTTGAAATTTAAGACGTGTATTCTCTGCGGCAATCCGAAAGTGAGGCGTGCTATCATTTTTTTAGCTCAACGTTACTTTTTAAATCAAATCATTTTTTTTGTTGTAATTTAGCTGATTTAAGATTTTGTCATATGTTCTGTACTCAAACAAATGTGGAGATAATGAATGTACAGGGTGAATCGCCATAAGTGACCCCGTTTTGCAACTTAGCAGAAGAAATATTAGCATAAAAATTGTAATATAGACCTATTATGTATATATTTCAATGAAGTTTTAATATATTTGCACATTTGGGAGGCTACCTTGCGGTTAAAGTGATATTTATTTATTTGTTTGTATATTTATTACGTATATACAGAGTCCACAACGAAGTACACAAATTTTAAGGGAACCTTACTTAGGCGAAACAAGCATTAACTTTTTTTTAACTCTTGTTCGTGAAACATTTTTTGATAAAGGTTATGAAAAGACCCCGCAACTATCCTTATGGAAAACCGGTCCCGGTCGAATGGTATGAAACTTTGCCGAATGATAGTCTTCAATATGTCGATCAAAAAAGTCCATGGGACCTAGGTCTGAAAAACTACTGTTCTGAAGCTATAGCCTTCTGAAATTATCAAATCCACGTGCTCGATAACCATCGAAGTTTTCTGAATGTGTTTCAGCTATTTTCTGAAGACTGAGGAATGCTGCAGATATGCTGATGACGATGACGGATAAGTGTTCAGCATGCGTAAAAACATAAGATGTCGCTAAAGCAGTACGTGTCGCTATCGCTGTTCTTCAGTGTGCCTCACCGATTTTCTGAAGACTGAAGAATGATACAGCTATTTTGATCACGCATTCGCAATCAGCACACGAAAATACATTAAGAAACAGCCAGCTTGGTCATTTTATAGAGAAATATTTGCTTTTACTCGCCCGTAAATCATTGGACTTGAAGGTCATGAACACGTGGATTAGATAACTTCAGAAGGCTGTAGCTTCAGAACAGTAGTTTTTCAGACCTAGGTCCCATGGACTTTTTTCATCGACACATTGAGGACTATCATTCAGCAAAGTTTCGTACCATTCGACCGGCACCGGTTTTCTACAGGGTGTTTCAGGATTAACTCGACAAACATTAATGAGATATTCCTCATAAAAAAATAAGAAAAAAATCAAGTATAATTTTTTTTCCAGAGACGCTTCATTTTCAAAATATGCCCAATATTAAAGATTTAAAAAAAAAATCGAATTTTTTAAATAACTTCTAAATGAAGAAGGCTATTTAAGCCAAATTTGGCATGACACATCTTCTTATAAGATACCATTTTTCCATAGAAGTAGAAGTCCCGCAAGCAACCAGTGGCGGAGTTATGGGGACTCAGACTCATTAAATTATAAAAAAAATTAATACGGCCCTACTGAAAATAAAAAATTATGCTGTTTTTAAATAAAACAGTTTGTTGTTGACAAAAAGTGTACATTCACTTTTTTTCCTAACTCTTATAGTTTCATGGCAAAATTGATTTTTCGGAAGGGTGCTTCTGGATTCTGTCGATAAACATTAATATGAACCTAAACAAAAATTTATTTCGTCAAGTTCCATTTGGAGGACTCTTTGGGCTGATGGACACCATGCGTACTATATCCAGCGTGTGCAACATTTATTGTCTCAGGACATACGATGCAGGCGCGTGATTTGCGACTGGATGTTAAACCAAGCAGAGAATGATGATCAGTTTACGCAAAAAGTAATATGGAGAGATGAGGCAACATTTACTCGAAGGGGAATTTTAAACCAAAGGAACAACCGTATTTGGTCATACGAGAATCCACGGGCGGTAAAGTTTTCAGTATGAATTCCAATGTAACGTATGGTTGGGTGTGTTGGACAACACTATAGTTGGTCCCTACTTCCTTCCGCATCGGTTAAATGCTGACATGCTTACCGAGTACCTTGAAAATGATTTTGAAGATCTGTTAGAAGATGTTCCGCTTAATACTCAAATGAACAGTTGGTTTCAACGAGATGGTTGTCCTGCCCATTTTGGTAGAGGTCCTAGGGAGAGGTTAAACATTAATTATCCCAGGTAATGGATTGGCCGTGGAGGACCTGCAGCGTGGCCCGCACGTTTACCGGACTTGATACGGATGGATTATTTCGTTTGGGGTGTTGTTAAACAAAAAGTCTACGAGGTGCCAGTTGATACCCTAGAAGATCTAAGACAGCGAATAGTCCAAGCTTGTCGAGAATTAACTCAAATTCAGTGTCGATCGGCCACTACCTCCATAATTAGAAGATGTTGTGCTTGTCTACAGTCCGGAGGCGCCCATTTTAAACAAAATATTTTTTAAATCATTTCATTTTTGATTCACTTTTCGCTTTGTCTAGGTATAATATTAATTGGTAATTTTTTGTTTGTTTTAATTTACAAATAAATTTTCATGTATTGTTTTCCATCTTATTTTATTTAAAAGCACACAACACAAGTACATAAATGAAGTGACTACAAAGTTACAAACCGCCTGAGGTGTATTGCAAGGGTCGTTACGCTGTCGCATTACGACATAGTCACATTAGATATTAGGTACTTATATATTTCTATTGTTTTTATCAACATATTTTTTTTCTAAAAAAAAAACATCTAAATAATTTTAATACTATTGGATAAAGGGAAGGGGAGACAAAAAGGCTTATTTGACTCACACATACTCGAGACCAATTCTAATAGGTACTATATTTTTTAGGTTTTATAAGGAACGTCTTCCTAAAGTTTATCGACAGAATCCAGAAGCACCCTTCCGAAAAATCAATTTTGCCATGAAACTATAAGAATTAGGAAAAAAGTGACTGTACACATTTTGTCAATAACACACTGTTCTATCTAAAAACAGTATAATTTTTTATTTTCACTAGGGCCGTTTTATTTTTTTTATAATTTTATGAGTGAGTCCCCATAACTCCGCCACTGGTTGCTTGCGGGACTTCTACTTCTATGGAAAAATGGTATCTTATAAGAAGATGTGTCATGCCAAATTTGGCTTAAATAGCCTTCTTCATTTAGATGTTATTAAAAAAAATTAATTTTTTAAAATATCTCAAGAACACGCAATAACAACTTCACATAATTTTATGGAGTAATTAATAGGTACAAAAGCATGCTAGTATTTCAGTTGTCAGTACCGTAGATGGTCAGTTTATTTCGTTGTAACTTCTACGTCTATAATTTTTTTCAAATATGCATATTAACGTTTATGAAAATTATACTCTAAGACCTCTTTTATGCACGCGTTTTTCTCCTCTCAACGCGGAGTTGACAAAAACGCCGCGTTTCAAGATACCCTGAATAGAGTTACTACGTTTATGCATTTTACGCTCGTTTATTTGCTCTCGCGTTTTCAATTCTGTCGCGATGGCTTTACAGAACGCTTGGCGACACGCGTTCCGAAAAAGCACGGAAGTATATGGGCGTTTTTAAGCAAAGCTCTCTTTGTCGCAAGTCCAGTGGCTCTGTCTGTCAAGAATAGTTTTAGCACAGTTTGTTTTAGTTTTAGTTTAGCTATTGATCAAGCGGGACATGGATGCAATGGACGCAATTGAATTCTATTTCTATTAATTGGATGTACTGCCCATTGCCACTTACGTTTTCTATTACATATTTTTTTATAGCACAAATACAATATACACGGATCCATTTTCATGTACTTCACTGACTACTGTGTGGCATGAAACTGGCGACAACTGATAGAATACGCGTGCATAAAATGGAGCAGAAATATGCCGCGTTTTTCTCAAAGAGGAGAAAAACGCGTGCATAAAAGAGGTCTTAAGATGAATAAAAATTATAAAATCCGAGTGAGCTAACTCGTCAGAATGATGTGTCTCACTCGGTCTAAAATCTAGTGGGGGATTCACTCAATAAATGATACTTAGATCATTAAATAATGACTTGTTTTATTATCATGGTAACTAACAACTGTTGATGAAAGCTCTTACTAGGATAAAAATGCAAGCAGCAAGTAACCTAAGTGGGATGTATCCCCCACTCCGCTACTTTGCCACTGAGCATCCTACCCTCAGGGTTCAAATGAATTTTATTTGTCTATACCCTGCAAAAACATTTGGTTGATATTTATCGATTAGTCGTCACATCAAGATTAGTAAAATAAGGTATAAACTAAAACCCAGAGTCGTCACCGTAGACATAGCATAGAGTAAATATAAATAATTTGGTTAAAATTTTACGGCTTATGCCGTACATTTATTTGTAAAGTAAATAATTTAAATCATTACTTTACATTTACTGTATAAATAACAATTTAATGTAAACACATTAAAAAAATGTTTGGATCAATATAATTCGGGTCAGTGGATTAAGGGAGATTTTTTGTAGGTAGGTATTTATAGAGCTGTTTTATATATTAATATGAAAGGAAGATTAATTTTCTGACCTAAAAGATAAATGAACTGACGGCTATAATTAATGTAATGAGACACATGAATGACATTTCTTTCTTGTGCTTGAAATGATCCGATTGTTATAATAGAAGGGGGAGAAGAACATATTTCATTGCGCAAAAATATTTTTTTTAGAGAATTATAAAATGTAAGAATATTCAACGTGAAATCTTAATCACATATAATACACGTTCAAATACTTTGTATACAGGGTGTCTCATAATTAGCTGCCAACCCTGAACAGGCTGATTCTATGATCAAAACTAAGTAAAAAAGTTCATATGAACATGGGTCCGGAAATGCTTCCTAAGGGCACAGGGACCCATTGAAGAGGGAGGAATGGAAATCATTTTTTTGCAATATCTCTCAATCGCGTTGTGATAAATGAATGAAATTTGGTATACACAGCTAAATTTTGATGAGCAATTTGATGGACTAATCCATTTATTTCCACAAGGTCCATTGGGGTGGGTACGGGGGGGCCCTTGGTACTTTGCGTGTGTAACTTTTTCATCTTTGACTTTTTAACAAATTGGACAGCAAATTCCGTTTTCCCGAACTGTTTTACGTTAAAAAGGTACTCTTGTTTCAAATCGTTATCTTTAACGGTTTCTGAGAAAATCGCTCTTGAATTAATCCCACTTTGGTCAATTTCATAGTAATTTAAACAAAAAATAATAATAATAATTTTCCTTTCCTCTCTTTTCCATTTAAAGGATTAATTTTTATTTAATTTAATTTTTTATTATTATTTTTTTATTAAAACTAGATTAAATTGAAACAAAATATTTTTTTTTGTTTAAATTACTATGAAATTGACCAAAGTGGGATTAATTCAAGAGCGATTTTCTCAGAAACCGTTAAAGATAACGATTTGAAACAAGAGTACCTTTTTAACGTAAAACAGTTCGGGAAAACGGAATTTGCTGTCCAATTTGTTAAAAAGTCAAAGATGAAAAAGTTACACACGCAAAGTACCAAGGGCCCCCCCGTACCCACCCCAATGGACCTTGTGGAAATAAATGGATTAGTCCATCAAATTGCTCATGAAAATTTAGCTGTGTATACCAAATTCCATTCATTTATCACAACGCGATTGAGAGATATTGCAAAAAAATGATTTCCATTCCTCCCTCTTCAATGGGTCCCTGTGCCCTTAGGAAGCATTTCCGGACGCATGTTCATATGAACTTTTTTACTTAGATTTGATCATAGAATTGGCCTGTTCAGGGTTGGCAGCTAATTATGAGACACCCTGTATATTTTGACTCTATATTTTAATACAACTACACCTTTTCCCTTTTCCATGTGTACCTATTTCAGAAAGCATAATTTCAATTTCTGAGTAGTCATACCGATGTGTATATTAGGCATAATATATTTTCTAAAATATCTTATAATATTAAAATGACCCATCTAATTACTGAGAATGCCCATAGTTGTTGGGGAACTTCGACCATGACCATGGGCAGCATACATAGTCAATACCAGACTCTATGCCGTCGGTATACACCTCTTAAAGTTCTGATGAACATGTCACTCCATTCTTCAGAAGAAGCTTTTAAACTGATCATTAAGAACGGGTTCTGGTGCATGGCTTGTAGTCCTTGCCCGTGTCTTTCCAGTCTTTGATTTTGCGGATGAGTTGTTTCCAAACTCCAGGTAGTTCAATCTTCTAGACTCGATTTAAATTATCTCAATTCTTCTGGACTTCTTTTGCTTAGCTTGAGTCTTGTCTAAAATCTCCTTTTTCTCAAGTGGCATTTGTGTTCCTTAACTTAACATGATTGCCATTTGACCAATTCATACTTTGTGTTTCTACAACTCGTCTTGGTAAAGAATCTACCTATCTTCCTTGACATTTTGTGTATTAATAATGTGTGTTTTCTTTTATTGCTGTCTATATCCTAATATACCTCGTTCGATATTACTGTTCATGCATCCATCTCCTCCGAGTGCAGAACGTAGATGCTATAGTTTCATCGTCTAAGTGTTCAGGCTCACAGATAGCACTTGCTCAATATGTTAATGTGTTGACGATACCTTGTTTCTGGGGTTAGTGGTGATGAGACCCAGCATTCACATATCTATTCGTGTGAGTTGGCTGTCTGTAAACGTTGTGTCCTATAGTTCTGTCTGTTTTACCCTTGACAAAGTCGCCTAGGAACAGCAATGTATTCATTTCTTCCATTTCCGTGCTGAAGCTGATGTTCATATGTATCCATCCCATTGATATGGTTCTGGAATATTCTAATGTTTTATATTCATAGGGTAAAATAATAAATACATCCTCAATATATCGGATCTAAGGGATCTAACAATATGGTTTTAGAATTGCTACCTCATCAAGGTTTCCATATAGATATTTGCAAAGTTGGGGACAAAGGTGAACCCATAACTATTATTCCTTCACTATTTTTTATAAAACTGGTCCGTAAAGAGTCTATCTGATGCATATTTTTACAACGTCTATTAAATGTTCACCCTTGTCGTCTGCTCTCCTTTCGATTAAGTTCTTCCGAATTTTCTTTAATTGGCACTATTGTGAATAACGACGTTACGTCGAAACTCTTTGGGATATCATCTGGAGTTAGTTGGATCTTCTTGATCTTGTTCTCTTTCTCATTCATTGGGTTGTTCTTGATTTTCTATACATAGTGTTCTCCGCTTTGGAAATATATTCTTTGTGTCCAAAAGTACGCTGCAGTTGCATTTGTTTATCGGTCAGAAGTATGGTAATTTCTTCATTTTCTTGCCTCTTTATATATCATGCACAGTAAAAAATTAATACATTCAATGTTATTTATGAGTAAAATGATTTTGGTGTTGAATTTTGAGTGAACTTAAAATTTTAACAAAGAAATTAGCTCAGCAATACAATTTTTAGTTAGAAGAACTAAAAATATGTGAGAATGAGAACAAACTGTGTAAAAATCATTCCATTCATTGTTACTATAATAATAATATTACGCATTTCTAAGCAGGGTTACACAAGGTTATGTACAAATAGATAGAGGTGTTTCAAAATCTTATGAGCTTTGACCTTCATATGCGCAGAAACATAATTCCGAGCGTCGCCTAAATTATTCTACGTCCTAAAAACATTACATCTATTTGAAATTGATAAGTGTGAGTCCATATTTATAATTTTCGGGAAAGACTTAGTAATCTCACAATCCTTTTATTTGTAATGTTCAAAAGACGACTAGTTTCGAGGTCTACACATTACACCCCATCTTCAGGTCATAACAAGGATATCACATTTACAAGGTTCTGTCAAAATTTGGAAAATTCATCTAAATAACCAGTTTATCAATTGTAGTATACTTAATAATATCTTCCTAACGTCTAATTTTAAAAACATAAAACATTTACTGCAGACAATATACAATACACAATTACAAGTACAAAAATAAAAAAAAAAAATTTAAAATAAATTTTGTACTTGTAACTGTGTATTGTAAATTGCCTGCAGTAAATGTTTTATGTTTTTAAAATTAGACGTTAGGAAGATATTATTAAGTATACTACAATTGATAAACTGGTTATTTAGATGAATTTTCCAAATTTTGGCAGGACCTTGTAAATGTGATCCTTGTTATGACCTGAAGATGAGGTATAAAGTGTAGACCTCGAAACTAGTCGTCTTTTGAACATTACAAATAAAAGGATTGTGAGATTACTAAGTCTTTACTCTTTCCCGAAAATTATTACATCTATTATTCACAGTCCATCTCGAGCTCTCGTAGCTCTCGTAAATAAGTCTTTGATCCGATTACAAATATCATAATAAAATGCCCTATTCTTTATTATTTTAATTTAAGTAAAAAAAATATATATAACGAACGTTCGCCAGTTAACTTTATTAATGCCCGAGCGCCTTAGTTCATTTCTGGTTGTAATGAGGCACGTGGTCTAATTCTGAGTCAATGTTTTCACAACGTGCTTATTAGAAGAATTATGCGGATACGCCACGCCTTTTGCGCATTTCGCGGCTCATGAGATTTTGAAACTACTCTACCGATGCGCAGTTTGGACTCGGCTGATAACAAACACTTTGACAGTTGTAATCAAGAATTCACATTTTATTTGTTGCTATTAGGTGTGGTAGGTATAAAAATATGTCATACAAAATTTAGCAAGCTAACTTGAAAGTTATTCACTATTATAAATATAAGATTTATTTAGCGAACACATAGTTGTCAATTTTTTCAACAAATATTGTTATTATTTCAACATAATTGGGTGTGAACTGGTTTTAGAAAAAATGATGTTGATTTTGGGTGAAAATACTCATTATTTTACAATGTAACTTATGTAGCGTATATATCCATGAGGCTAAAATCTTGTAATCGAGGTGGTCATTCTCTTTTTATAAATTCCTCTTTTAAATTCATTGAAACCAACCGTAGCTTGCAGTTTGTCTTTTACATAACAATTAGATTGCGTTTGTTTTGTAGTATAAGCAGGTAATTAGATTTCTTTCAGACAATACGGATTCGACCTATCTCGTCGCTCTAGTAGATCAAAGAGGTGCTTAATGTGTTTTTCCTAAATCGAAAGTCGTCCGGTTTTTGTTCCGTTTTATTAAATCCGCGGCGGGCACAAAGGCAAGATTCCGCTCGCGCTCGTATCAGATATTTATTAAACTAATTCTCCCACTTCACAAAACAAAACCTACAATCATACGATCCCGCTCACTGTATTTCGACATTAATTATCTTTTGTCGAGTTAAAATGCTCGAAAGGCGTTATGGCCCGGCATTGTTCGGCTCATCTCTGTCCAATTTCTGGACATGAAAGTGAAAAGTACCATTACGCCGGGGTATGATGGATTATAGTCATTCCCGGAGAAAAGAATGCATTATGGGCTCTACCCTGGTAATAGAGCCATCATCTCTGGCCACTATTGCGCTTTAAAGTATTGGGATTATTTAACCTTTTGAATTTCGACCACTGAATTGACTACTGGTATAAATATTTTGCAATGCTTAATGAATTCGAATGTGAGTCTACATTCTATTAAATTTAATCTTTAATTTAGATACAGCATTTTAATAACGATTTGACATTAATGAAAAATGTGCAAATAAAAATAAATATGATAGGAATATTGTAGACAAAGTTTTCAAAAACATTGAAATTATATAAAATTGAAAACAATGGGTAACAAGGTTAACTATAAAATAGTTTTTCAGACAACTCTTAACTTAAGGAGTTCTTTCTCAAAAACAGACCCTAATAATTATAGGCCAGTCATTATAGCTTTTTTTCGGGAAAAAAATACTATTAGAAGTTTCTCTGCGGAATATTGTTCCGAAACGTGTTATAAACAAAATATCAAAAATTCAACTCGAGACTAGTTGGGAAGCTTTGTGAAAACAATGGTCAAAGTTATGGAAAAGTGATTTTTTGACTCGCGTAAAAAAACTGTTATTCATAGAGAAAAAAAGGTTTATACAAAAAAGTTAGGTATTAAATAAATCTGTAAAATAAGACAAGTCCGATTAAATTCCGATAATTTGTTTATGTGCAAGAGCTCAAAAATGGTCGAAAATGTCCGCTTTTTTCAATTGCTAATAATTAATGCAATTTTCATCGCAGACACTTGTAATTCAGGACGTTTGAGGCTTTTTACACCCTTAATAAGTGGTAAATATTTCAGCCCAAAAGCTTCATTAGCTTGGCGTTGGCGGAATTTATTATTATCTAAGAAGATGCTATTTTCAATTCATTTTCCCAAGCTCACAGGCGGTGTAGGGTTTCAATCATAAGTTGTTTTTGTACCTAAATAGTTGTATTGACATATGCATTTACTGACAATTTAATTTTTCAAATTTAATATGTTTAAAAATGACATTTTATAATAATTACCTATCTTAACAATTTAATAAATATTAACATTTTTAAACAAATTAAATTTGAAAAACTAAATTATCAGTAAATGCATATGTCAATACAACTATTTAGGTACGAAAACAACTAATGGTCGAAACTCTACAACGCCTGTGAGCTTGGGAAAAATGAATTAAAAATAGCATCTTCTTAGATATCCGCTAACGCCAAACCAATGAAGCTTTCGGGCAGACATTTTTATCACTTATTAAGGGTGTAAAAAGCCTCAAAAATCCTGAATTACAAGTGTCTACCATGAAAAATTGCACCAATTATTAGCAATTGAAAAAACGGCCATTTTCGACCATTTTTGAGCTCTTGCGCATATACAAATTATCCGAATTTAATCGAACTTGTCTCATTTTAAAGTTTTATTTAATACCTTTTTTGTATAAACCTCTTTTCGCTATGAATAATAGTTTTTTTACGCGAGTTAAAAACCACTTTTCCATAACTTTGACCATTGTTTAACTTGATTTTTTGATATTTTATTTATAACACATTTCCGAACAATATTCCGCAGAAAAACTTCTAATAGTATTTTTTTCCCGAACCAGGCTGTTCCATGTCCGTAATGACTGGACTATTGTATTAATAGTAACCTAACCAAAAAAGGTTGTTACAAGTTTTGACTATAAAAAAAGATTATTTTTTTAAAGATTATTGAAATGTCATATTATATGTACTTCACCAAATTGTTACAAGCAGGATTGCAAAGAGTAACTTCTATCTGCGTTCCGTGTACCTTTGCAAAAATGTGCCATCAAAGTAAATGTGTCCTATTCCGGTGTAAACGGCAGTTTTATACAAATTAGAAAGTAACAAATGAGACATAACCTTAAAATATTCATTTAACTTACGAAAAAAACATCGAATTTTCAGAATTCTGAAAAGAACAATTTTTTTCATCTCAACAGATAAAGAATTTGTAGAAAAGTACAGAAATACTGGTAAAAACTGCTAAATTTTACAAACAGGCATAAAAATATGAGAATTTACGAACGCTTTTAGATTAATATCTTGTCTAGGGTTGGTGATTTGTCCTTGGCAAAGTCTAAAATACCAACATAAGAAAATTAAATTTACTGAACAAATCTCGTCACGTGGGACTCGGGCATTTACTATATTTACTTGTACTTACAGGAATAAAAAATACTTTTTAACATATTTACGAAATTTAACTATAATTGCTGCTTGAAATTGCAACTTAGTTCATGGTAGATAAGTGCAACATTAAAAGGGAAGGATCTCTGAAACACGACTGAATAACTGGGAAGCTCTATCCTCTTAGAAAATCTATTGACAGAATGAAAATTAAATATAAAATAATATTTCTCCCTAAGGCAGGATGATGATGACTTCAGTAGGTTACGAATAAACACACACAAATTATACTCAAACAGGTTATCAAGTCTAAGCCAAAACAATTCATTCAGTTTGGCTGAAACATGGTCAAATTTTTTTAGTCTACATACAAATCTATAACAACATTTGTGAGTGACCTAAAGGCGATTTTTTGAAAATTTATCTAAACACAGATGAAAAACTATATTAAGGTCAGGCATAGTTGGCAATACTAATGTCTTCGTAACTCTCCAAAAGTTTTTTCCATAGTTTAAAATTTAAAAATATTTACGTTCGCGCATCACATTTTTTTATCAAGGAATTTATATACTCCTTAAAACGCAAATCAGTACTAAAAATTAGATCACGATGTTTTACTGTTTTAACAAATCTGAGATGTTGAAATTTCCATCAATAAATGCTTTTATTGCACGAGAACCATGTAGCATTACATTTAGATGGATATAATTTTATATTATTTTTTAATTCAGGCTCCTGTAGGGATACCAAATCTGAATTTAATTTACTAAAACACAAACAATATTCTTTGGACAAAAAAACATACCCGCTGTATAAATTAAAAATAAAATAGGTCCGAGAACAGAGCTATGAGGAACTTTTAAAGTTACAGGCAAGGAATTGGAAAATTTATTGTAAAAAGTTACCATCTGTTGTTGCAATAATGCGAAAAAATGCGCGTTTCTCATAAAATAATTTTCTACCCCAGAATAAATTCATGTTTTATCCTTCCTGGAATGAATGAGAAAGTTAATAAAAATTCAAATTCAAGTTCTCAAAATTTACGCTCATTCATGCTGTTTAAGATTGCCTGCCTACGTATATCTCACAGTTCCCATGAAAAGAGCAGCCTTTCTCTTTTTAACTGATAAGTCCATTCATAAATTTCCAAGTACTCTATTATTATTATGATCCATAATCACTTGAGTAGGTACCGCTGCCTAGATAAGCACTGTACGGTTAAAATTTGATTATGAACGTATTACGGCTATTATGTTTTAGATGACAATAGTGTAGGTTTGATTAATAACTCAAATGACTAAATGACTAGAAAAACCAATCATTTCTAAGATTTGAATATAAATTTCTTGATTGAAGAACACTTATGACCAACTAAAAGAATAGTGGCTGGCACATAATGCTGGGATTATTAGCATTCGCGTCGAAATTTAAGTCTGCAGTGCAGCATGAACTTATGTTATTATTAAACACACTTGTGTTTTTTAATTTGCATGTTAAACCCATCTTAAACAATGTAAGGCGCAGTCTGCCGAAATCTTGTACGTACTAATTTATAATCTGAAACTATATTCAATTATCGGTTTATAACATGTTTTTATAATTGGCCATTAGTATTAATCACTATAGGCTTCGAATGTATTCATATCTCAAGTTAAACGTGTATTACAAAAAAATGGTGGGATGAAAAAATTAAAAAAAAAAGGTTATAGCTTGAGCTTATGTTAATACCGTGAGAAATGTCAATATGTTCTTTATTAAAATCCTTAGGTTATGATGCATCATTAATCTAAAAATGTACGTCGTGTAAGACTATCTACGAACATTGTAACGTATAATTAGATTTAATACTGACATTTTAGAGATTGTTTGATTACATATTCTTGAAGATATAAAAACAAAACAAAAAAAAATTATGTGTAACAGATGCATACAAATACCAAGTGAACAAGAAATAAAAAAATATGTTTTCCACAATGATATAATTAATCAGTCCCATACGAAGGTTGCGAAATTGGTGACACCAAAGTGATCGAAAACTAACGAAAAATTTTCAACGACAGTCAGAAGGTCGCAATAAGGAGCTGCAGTGGCAACGACCATCTTCAGCTTGAAGAGTTCGGACGAGATCTAGAAATTTTGAAAATGCATTTCATTTTTGTCTCAATCTATTCAAGAACTGTAGAAATTTATATGACGTATTTCAGTTAGTAACATTAAAATGCGTTTTATTTATTTTTTAATTAAGCGCGACAGACGGCACATGAGTGAATGAAAAATGTGGTCGAAAATAAACATTGTGGTGTGACCGAGAGCGCTAGCACACATGATATATAATCTATTTCTTAAACCAACATCCATCAACCACGGTCTATTATTGTCTTTTAATGCCTCATTTCCGCCTACGGAACCTAAAGAAGGCATAAGGGTTTAATAATGCGTTTTTTATTCAGGGTTATTCTGTCTTCAAATGTACCTGAAGGGCTTTTTAAGTAGCACCCTAAAGCTGAACGCCTGCAAAGAGGAGAGTTTCTTAGAATGTGTGCCCCTTTTAGCTTTTATGTAGGCATAGACAGCATACATTTTATCCATCATTAGGTGTTATTTCATTTTACTTAAGAGATATAAAAACAGATGTGTTAAGGTTTCGTTAACCATTTTCTAAACTATAAACTATTTTTTATGGCAAAAATATTGAGTATACTTTTACTTACTTTTTTAATTTTAAGTTTTAATTAATAATTAATTCAAGTTTTAAGATATAATTAATCTAGAGTACTTGGTCACTGTTAAGAACAGTGGTAAAAGTTCGGTATTTGAAAACTTTAAATATGTCTTAATAGCATCAATTCAATAGATTCTCTACTATTTTAATCTCTCTAAAGTAGTTTGCTGATTTGTAGATGGAATGAATATCATTTTTCGTCCACTGTACTGCAAAAGAGTTATAGGACATTGCATAAAAATGATCGAAAATGAAAGAGTCTCTATAATTATTAAACAAATCGGGATGTGGTTTTCGCTACTGTTTTCTAACATGAAGGTGGTGATATCTTAATTACATTTTTTCTACCTTTCCGGGAAATATGAGAATACTCCCAAAGTATCGAATTTGCCCATGCCATATCCGATGTTATCTCGATCATTATTAAAGATAAAAAATTGTGAATTTTGCGAACGTCAGAGGATTGGATTAATTGTCATTTAGTTTTTGAGTTGCAGATAAAAATTGAATATTTTAACAAATTCACCCGGACTTTTTTTGAAGCATTGTTATTCTGGATTTTTCACAAAATATTTTTTTTGTATATTATCCACTGGTGTTTTAGTAACTAATAGTTTTCGACATAAATATAAGAATTATATTTTTTAACAGTTATAGTTTTTTTTTTAAGTTTTCTAAAAATATGTGATTTGACACAACAATTTCAAATTGAAGTTATCACAATTTCTGTGCTAACAAATTTAAGGGGCGTAGCTAATACACAATTTAGTTCAGTTACTATTATGTATAAATCATATCCAAATTAAATTTTTATTTTCTACTGAAAAATATAGAGTTAGGCCGGTGTCCCATGCATCCGAAATCCGATGTACGATATCCGAAAATATTTTAATTCGTACGAATGATAATATTATAATTCACATGCATCCGAAATTAATCTCATAGAAATCAAGTATAGAACCATGGAATTTATTACAAGATGAAGGTGAAACATTTTCAAATGACAACCATAGGTATATATTATAGAAAATATACGTAATATTATATTTTCTACATTCGACATTATAATATAACATTTATTGGACTGTAAATATATCAAACAACAATCATAGTATGTTAAAAACTTAAAAAGTGAGGTTAAAAAACATACGATTTCGGATAAAAGTTAAAATTATTTATACTTTTTCCGACGTCGTATGAATTTTAAAAATTTCGGATGAAAATGAGCGGTAAAAATTTGAATATATATTAACCAATAGGAACACTTTCGGACCTTCGTATCGTCGGAATTCGGATGCATGGGACACCGGCCTTAGTCAAAAGTATGGAAATCCCCAAAAATCTCGGCGGGAAAACATTTTTGAGATAAATGGTGAGGACAAACGTCTCAGCTTTTTTCATGGCACATAACCGCGTAACCTTGATCTTGAGGTCAAAGTTCAAGGTCATATCATGATCAAGTTGGTTTTTTTAAATGTCGACCCTCCTTTTCGATCCCGGAGATAGAAAGAGCAGAAAATTCTGCATCCGAATATGACATTGACAGTGACCTGAAAGTCAATGGTCAAGGTCAGTTCAAGGTTAGATGTTGATTTTACAGTAATTTTTTATTTTTAACTACGGAATTGTAAGGAGTGACAGTCTTTGAGTAGATGGTACTGATGGTACTCCTTAGTGACCTTGATCTTTGATTTTGCCTTGATTGGCCGAATCATTCCCCATTTTTGCCTTCAGTGACCGGATTATTTTCTACTCTCGCCTTCAATAGGAGTATTATCTTTCAGTTTTAAGGTTAGGACTTCATAGGCTAACTCGACCATCTGCGACCACTAAAAAATTGTCCCTTACTGACCTTAACAATTGACCGTAAAGTCACGTTTAAGTTCATAATAACTTGTAGAATTCTACGCTTTCTTATTTGTAGCGTCGAAATAAGGGGTCGCTACTCCAAAAACCGATATAACTTTGACATGTTCTTTCGACTTTGACCTTAAGATCAAAGACAATAGATTCTGTTTCATAGTAGAAGCCAAGTCCGCCTTCATTTAAATATATATAAAACTTATTTATTCTATGAGGTAATAATGAAAAACTATACATTTTTGGAAAGTTTAGAAAACTCTCTTTTTATCTAGACTTTTTATAACTTTAGAGATATTAAAAAAGGTAGTAAAGTACTGGATTCTACGTCTAAATATGTCAAATAGTGTTAATATATCCAACTGTAGTGACTAAAATATACCAAAAGAACATATAGAAAATCTGCTTTAACTTGAAGATGTCTCTCAAATAAATGGCCAACGTACGTGAAAACTGTTCTTTAATAATAATTGAGATATCCTAGCATATCATGGAATGCCTTGTATAGTACGTACCTTTTTAACTACATACACACTAGTGCGTAAAATAGATTTATATTTTAGTTTATAATATTTGTATATTTTTCGGCATTAATAATAATATTTTATGCGCTGTTGTTTTATACGATACAATTAACACATGTTTATTTTGATCCAAACTAATGATATTCATACTTCTGACATCCTCTATATTACCACAATTTTGGCGGAACCTGCTATGAAACTTAAGTACACGTACTTACTTACCTAATTCACACTAAGTAATGGGAGTTTATATATTCCAGTCGTCAGGTAATTTCATGTTCGTGTGTGGAGGCCTAAATGCAAAACGCGTTGGAAGCGTTACGTTTTAGTACAACAAATACAATTTCGTCCCACCACATTCACCCTCCTAACAAATAAGGAGTGTCAGGGGACGAAGGAAATCGTAAGAGCGCTATTACAATGTGATGAGGTATAAAGTTCCTGGTAATACATTTATTTTATTAAATATTTTGTATCTTGAGATGAATAGTATTTTGTTTCAGATTTAGATCATTAATTTAGTGCAAAAATAAAAAATAAAAAATGGCAAAAAACATATTTAATGTGCTAATAAAATTAACTTCTTTTATCTCTTATAGTCGTTTGCAAAATCATGTTTTACAAATATAAACTGAAAATGATGTCTGCGTTGTATACTTATGCCATATGCTATCATTTTTCAGCTTCTAGTATTTTAATAACACTAAAGGCTGATTTATAAATGCCATTCTCATTAGTTGACAGACGATATCAATAGTTGTTAATTACATAGATGTATTTAACAGAGATTATTTTTCTCATTTCTGTTTTTCTATCATGGATATTGATAGGTTTCATTTCAGTGTGACACACGCACAGGCGTTAAAATAAAAACCTGTTTCGTAAAATCCACTACTATTTATTGACAGCCAATTAGCTTAATTTTTTGACAGCCCATAAGCACATGATCAGAAAGGTACTGCGGCATTCTTTGGTTCAAAAGAAGGCGATTTTATCTATCTTCCATTAAAAAACGTCTGGCTCCTCTGGTATTGATTGTCAAAGTTCTTGAAAAAAATTTTGTTTTTTGTAATATCTTGTGAAATGTTCCTATGGATTTTAATTAAACTTGCTGTGGACTTGTTCCTAAGTAAGACTCATGTTTTGGTGAAGCAACCGTGTCCATCCGCCTTGGGCTAGTGGTAAATTCTTAAGTGTCTTGGTACAAGAATTACCGGAATTTTTTATTTGGTCGCTGGAATCAGTTCATTTTTTTTATTGACCCATCAGTCCTTTTTCGAGATTTTCGTGCTCTTGGTAAAATCTTGTAGCATTCACAGTTTTTACGCAAAAAAATGTTTTCAATTTTAGACAATCATTATCACTTCTACTCAAATACAACAACTACTCACTACAATCACTACTATCGTAGTAAGCGATGATATCATTTTATAAAAAATGAATTGTCAAACTTTTGACGAGGCGGACGTAGTACGGAATGATCCTGAAATGTTAAGCAGGGCTCAATTCAATTTAAATCAAAGGATCCAGCTATGCATCCAAGAAAATAGTGGATATATCGCACATGTCTTGTAATTCCATCTTCATCTATCGTAGCTATGCAACTATCATTCAGTTTCAATAAAGAGAATTATGTCTTTCCTAAGTACGTCTTTACATTTTTTGCGTGTTAACAAAAAATAAATCTAATGAAATAAAATGATATTCAATCGAGACAGGCTTTAAAATTGTGACCATTTTACTTTCAATATTGATATAATAGGTAAAAGAATTGGCATAATTATTATTAGAGAAAGCCCCTTCTTGTAAAAGGGCAAATTTACTGCGATACGTCTAAAATTGTTAAATCGCAACGAAATAGAAAACATATTTTTGCGTAGAAACTATGAAGGCTACAAGATTTTACCAAAAGCACGAAAATCTCGAAAATGGATAAAAAAATAATTGATTCCAGCGACCAAATAAAAAGTTCGGGTAATTCTTGTACCAAGATACTTAAGAATTTACCACTTGCCCAAGGCGGATGGAGGCGATTGCTTCACCAAAACATAAGTCTTACTTAGGAACAAAAACATAATTTTTTTTAAGAACTTTGCAAATCGATAGCAGTGGAACCAGACATTTTTTCTTAATAGAAGTTACATCAGACCACCTTCTTTTGAGCCAAAGTATATCGCAGTATCTTTTTGATCATGTGCTTATGGGACACCTTATATGTGCCGTACTCGTGGCTGGTTTTAGTCTCTCTGAGCCTTGTGGTGAATTTTTGCAGAAGAAAATATTTTTCGGAATCAAATGGAAGGAAAATAATATTGACTACGTATTTTACAAGATAAGAAGGTATTACATTAATATATTCTCCTAGCAGTTCTTCATTGATTTTGCTTGTTCGTATACGGTGGTAGATGCAGAACTGAAATTTTAAGCTATTTGAAATGCAAATTCAAACTAACCGATTTAAGAAAAAAATCTCGCTAGCCAAACTGTAGTTGTTTTAACTACCTTGCCCCCGATTTTTTGTTTGCGCAGTTGTCTTGAATAGGGTGTAACCGTTTTGACTTTTTTTTCTCACATTCCATAGAACATATAGTTTCACTCTTCTGAAATGGAATGTCTAATGAATTGTAGTAGCTTTAAGTTAAACACACAAACTCTTTGGTTGCAGTCATTGGAAAATCTAGCTAAAATTTCACCCATAAACTTATTTTACAAATTTGGGCATCGTATGTGTTGATTGACGCAAAATTACCTGTAAAATATTGCACAGAAGCCGTAACATTTTCATTATTGCTATGAACAAGACACTTCATGAAGCTTAGTCAAATTTAAAGCCAAATTTAAGCCACTTGAAGATGTTTGGCTGCATAGCTTATGCATATATTCCGAAGTGCAAATAAAGTAAGTGGGATCCTGAACCTAAGAAGTACATCGTCACTGACTATTGTGAAGAGCCCAATGGATGTAGACTGATCAACCCTTCTACTGAATATATCATTAAATCAAGATATATAAGTTTTGACGAGTTGTCGCAGTTTTCGGAAATCAGGTTTGCAGACTTAGAGGATGAATTTCAACATTATCATTAAGGTGGACATATTCCTGGCCGAGAAATAGTGAAATTTCTGTCGTTTTTAGGTACTGAAATCTTTAAAAGTAAAACGTGTAGAACAAAAGTAAGCACAAAAATAAAATCCTTGATGTGTTGTTTATTCATTGTTACCATTTAAATTTACTCAAATAAAATAATAACTAAAAAAAAATCGTTTGTAAAACATACGTTTGCTGTTATTCTAACCCCACATTTTAAGAATTATTTTCACGTACTTATAGATAAAAGTAAACAATTTTATATGTAGGACTAAGCAAGTAAATGTTATAAGAATATTTATATGTGGAATTATATATAAAAAAGTTAGTATTTTCGTAGATTTCAGTACCTAAAACCTTGATGGTTTGATCGTTTTTTGCACCTGTTTATTCGTTTTACTGCGGCGTCTTTGAAAATACTCAGGTGGCATGACATAACATTCCTATTATTTGATAAGCTTTAGATTATTCAGTTATTAAATGTTTGAAATTATTTGTCTTTGCGGAAAACACTATTTAAAGAATATGGGGCCCTTAAGGACAAAAAGAGCACCCTATTCAAAACGAAAAATTATCTTCAGAAGAAAAACTGTTAAAACGTGTACTCCCAGAAACGGAACTGAACATACTAAAGCGTTTTGTGTCTTGTGAAGATCCAATAACTGTGGATAAAACTATTTCTCAATCTAATGCTAAAAGTTGGAAGAAGGCTATCGTAGAAGAATACTAGAGAGACCTTAACAAGACTGATGTCCATTAACAGTTTGGTGACTGGATTTGTCAGTCATCAAGGGATTGAGTTCATAGTGATTGATATGCTGCAAAGGCTTTCGCTGGTAAAGTATCGTTGGTGTGCGTTCAGCATGGGGCTTTTACTGGTTTATTTAAAGAAATGTGACATTTTAAAATATTTATTAGTTTTAACTAATTTTTACTTTATTGTTTACTGTTTATTCGATTTATTTAAAAAAAAAACAAAATTTCAGCATGTAGTTCATTGAGGGTAGATTTAGAATATATAAAACAAATGTGTATTTAAAAACTCTTATCTACTCTTTACTCGAATTAAGTCTACTGTAGTCCTAATACTTGACCCACCATATAGAATTTTCTTTATTAAACTTTATCTGGAAATGTATGGTTTTAGGGCTCTCCACATACAGTGTAATGTATAATAAGATATAATTTCCAAATTTATAAAAATTTCAGTAAAACTGGGGATACGAATAAAAGAAATATACAGGGTATTGCACAAAACATAGAGTTGTTATTTCATACACCATCAACAGTTAGGAATTTTGTCCTCTAACTTCTTTTACATATCTAGATCTATTTTGGTATGAAGAAACACTGTTTGACTTCATTCGATAGAATTTTTTTTAATTTATTTAAATTAGCTTAATATATTTATAAAAGAGTAAAAAATAAATATGTACCACTGAATATAACAATCAGGTGTGAAATTTAATATGTAATTTTTTGCTATGAAAAGATTTTAATCTTTTTAAGATTAGCAACCGTTTAAAAACATTTAGTAACGCTTATAAATTCTGAATTATGGCAATATTTCTGAAACCATTGCACTAATCATCTTAACAACTAAAAAAAAACGTTTTTAAAGGAGAAAACTTCAAAAGTAATCTTTATTTTGTGCTTATCAATGGAATATTGTCATTAATGATTCTTATTGTCGTTTTCTGTGTCATTCGAGTGTAGCACGTCATTTTTAATAATAAATGTAATCGTTACCTTCGTAACTGCAGCCCTGAAAAAAAAAACGAATTAATTAAGATTAATAGGACATTTCAGTACTACTGAACACCAACATCAGGTTACATGAAACACCCCTTCCCCAATCAAATTAAATTCGTTTGAGGAACATCAAGGCCTACGCCGAAACTGCCGAGCCATATAAATAAGAAATTATATTTACATAATCACATTATTCCTGAATTTCCTGGGAGACGTACCGCGACGTCGCGCCGGTTTTATTTTGTGTTCTCTTTGGAAGCCAGTGTCGCGACGTTCGTTGGGCCTCTAAAAAAAACCGTTTTCGATTTGTTCATATTTCATATTTCAATGTGGACGCGCGGTGGCGTCAGACGGATGCATTAAGTAAAAATGTCGCGTTAATTTTAATCTTCCCGGTACGCCGATCTAAAAAAAATGTTACCATTCTGTCATCGGCTTAGCACAGATCCGTAAAAATAGCCTCTTTAAAATTCCCCAAATTTTCTTCAGTGTTTTAAGTTGCCAAGATCAGACTGCAAATAATTAATATATGATACATATGTAGTACATTTATCAAATAAGGTCATAAGGTATAACCCCGTTATTTTGTATAATTTAATAATAGAATGTTGTACAGCAACTTGATAAACCTTTGATAAACCTAATATTTTGCCGAAAACAATATATTTTTTTTTAAATAGAGCTTACTGCAAAATTTCTTCAGTATCTATACGTTTCGAATCCCATACCAGAAATCTCCCATAGGATTTTAAAATAGCTCCAAAACCACTCTGACGCGACATAAAAGAAGGAGTCTGTCGGTATAATAGCCAGAACAAACGACATCCAAAGGGCCGGATGCTGTCGGCAGAGCAACCGTCGAAGACCCTCGAGGGACGCCCAAGAAAAGTTTCAAATTCTATCCAGAAATGTCAGGTATTCTTGGATACATGACCAACCTATCTTATATAAATCTTTTTTAATAAAATTCTATTTTAGATAGAAACGACCTCAAAGATCTCCCAAATTCAAAGAGGCCAGATATCAGAAACTGTTCCGGAGATCCACTTCAGGACTTGGTGGAGCTAGCCGAAGTAACACTAAATATTCATTAGGATACATCTAACTGCATATACAGCATACATTTTTTATAACCAATGGCAAAATTGTTGTAAATTTTTGCCAGCTCAGACCTCGATCGTCAATCTGGCCTCAAAAGAAAATGCTCTTTAGTTAAACCCAAAACCAGTGAAATGGCAAGAATAGAGTTGAAGCACAAAAATGCGCCAAGCAAACCAGTGAGGAAAGGCTCGGTGCAAAGTATCAACAAGAGGATGTACTACAAGTTATAGGGTTACTTGAGCCTTGGCTCCAAGGTCAGCTATAAATATCGCGGTCATTTGAATTCTTTTGTCCAGTTCAGTCCATTCCCAGTTTCATAGGATTATGGGGTTATTTGGATCACGTATTATGGTTTCTGATAAAAAGTTGAAGGGTAATAGGATTACTGAGTTCCAAGGTATTGGAACCCATTAAGATCGTCGTTAGATCATACTGTTTTTCGGATTCTTAGGTTTATGGTATTATGTTGTTACAGGGGTTGAGGTTAGAGGGCTTCAAGGTTATAGAGTTTTTATTAAAGGTTGAGAACGTTCAAGTTACACATAAAACGAGTTACAAAAAAATCCTTATGGGTAGAGTGCAAACGGAGATTAGATTCAAATTCAGTGATCGAAAATATGTAGGAATAACAACTTTGATTTTTGTGGAACTTTCCTTGTCAGTCTCTCTCTGACAAACATTTTTCAAATGGACCCATATAAAAGTAAGATCGAGATCACGATACCGGAAAGGCCACCCGACAGGTCCATTTCGCCCAATCCACAGTACACTACGTATTTGATCGCGGAGGTTCTTTACATCTAAATGAAATATTGTGCAAAACCCATTTTCTTTGTTGGATAGCTGAAACTATATGTTTAAGAAGATCAAAAAATAATTCAGCAGAAACTGCAAATAATCGGTACCGTTCATTCTATTTGGTAAAATAAATAGAGCAATTAGACTTAAGGATAAACTGCTAAAATGGTATTCCATTCACTAAACGTAATGTTGTGAATCTGGAATATGGTCTGAAGTACATTTCTGTTGGGAAATATTATATACTTACATACAGACGTGAAGCTGCTAATGTATTTTGTCCTGTTTCCTCGTTTGTGATACTATGTCTATCAATTCGGAGTTGCTGAAACATGTGCCTTTTAAAAATTATTAAACTACATCACATTTATTAAATAACTAAAACAATTAAATCCATCCAAAAACGAAAACTACAATACTGAGCACATAAATACATTTCTCCAAATAAAAGTCTACTACTAAACAATTTAAACAGATAATTGATCTTATTACAAATATGGTTGATACAATATTGAGCACTATAAGACACCGTGTTATGAAAGATTTAAAAAATTAACAAAAACTCCAGGTTTTTATGAGTCGAATAATCTGAGGTCTCCGCGCAGTCACTTAAAGTGACATAAAAAATGAAACTAGGATCCATTTTTTATAAATAGTTTAGATAGGCAGTGAATTTACTGTTTCTATCTAGTTAAGTAGCGTTCAATAATTATTTAATTTAAGAACTTTCATTCCGTAAGGAATATAAAAAATTATAAAAAAATCGATTCCATTTTTGACGGAATATGCATAAGCAATTTTTTTAGGGTAAGTCTTAGTGTATATTTCAAACATGCGTAAAATTTATGGAGCCTTTTATAGGATGGGCCTGTACTATTCAACGTTAAACCAAAAAGTATAGTACCGTATTTAAGATAATACCGGCCATCGAGTTCACGAGGAAAAAAAGAATCAAATTACCTTTGCCTTAATTTAAGTCGCTTTTAAATCATCTCTGTAATAATAAAATTCCATTTAAATTGTCGGCGGCTCCTTTTCTTATTCTTAAGTCGGATGACCAATAAGGAGATACTTTTTGTACGGATTATTATATCTAAATATAGGCATCGGGCTTGAGTCACAAATTTAATCCCTCAAATAGTGGCATTAGCTGAATACAAAAGCAAAGTGATGGGTGTCACTGTTCGTAACTCTTGTATGAAAAGAAAGTAATACAGGAACTGTTCTAATTTTGAAGTGTGTTAATACGCGTCATTTTCTGCCTTCAGTGATAATTTGATGAGTCCTAGTTAACCTCAAGTTTGTATCTAATCATTATACATGTGGGTTGAAAAACGCGAAAAAAAAATTGGGGAATGACTCTACTCATCAAAATAACGGTACATGATACAAAACATTTTTTCGAAAGATCGTTATTAAAGGATGTAAACTTGAATAATTTCTTAAATTAATGTTGCCGTAACTTTTTTTTTTCTTAAAGGGGTCGTTTATATGTGCAATTTATTGTCCTGCATTTTAGAAAATCTAAGATAGAAACCATATCTCTTAACTGTACCATTTATATAAATTTTCTTCAGAGTAAACATATTTTTACCTCAATTGTTTCCTGAATTTTGCACGCCTGTTGAACTTACAGAAAATCGTACGGACTATAAATATAATCACACCCAGCAGAATACTTTTAAGAAACTATTAACATATGCATTAGTCACAACTATTGAGCATTTTTACAAATTTGTTACACAAAACAAGGAAGGTACATTTTCTGATGTTTCCGTGATCTTGCAATGTGAAAAATTAAAGGAAGTAGCTCTAGTTTAGCGTTATGCTTTGTCACAACCTGGATGGATCTACTTGTTCTATTGATTTTCTTACTAAAAGTGCAATTTCTTATCTATAAAACGCTATTTTTTTCAAATTTACTGTTCTGATTGTTGGTAAAACTTTGTCTTGGTTGACTAGAAAATTGATTACAAGTTTTTTATTAGATAAATCAACTCAAATTGAAAAATCATTAAAAAATCTTACAAAAAAAGTCCTTTCGTTTCATATTAATATTGTTAACCGTTTTCGAGAAAAAATACATCAGTATTTTGCGATAATAATTTATGCCTAGGTTTTTCGTTCAAATGATGGTAAATTATTATTATCATTTTAACTTTCACAACTTTTATAGATTAATGAAAGTAATTAAATATATTATTTGACAGATTTGAATTTTTTATTTTTTTTAATTTATTTACAATTGTATAGAACATAATTTTCTTATACATATGTTCAAATCTTGTTTCTTACTACAAAGAAAATGAATTTAACAATTTTTACGGTTGCCTCAAAATGTTTTTGAAAAATCGTATTTTCCAGTCAGTAAGAGCCATTTAGGGCTTTAAAATTTTAATGAGCATTTGTTTCTCTTATGCGCGATTTGTTACCAGATAAGTGCTTTAAATTTGAGAACAATCACTTAAATGAAAACAATTATAGCAAAATATTAATTAAAAAAAAACTTTGGGATTATGTAACTCCGTTAATACTTAGCCTTGGAAAAGGTATCATAGGAACTTGTATGACTATTTTTATGAGTACAATTAAGGCAATTTTTTGCTCATTGTTTCTGTATAATCATAGCAGTGCCAACCAACTAAAAATGTATTAACACTAAAATTATATTGAAAACAAAATAAGTCCTTGTTACTATCAGTGCCATCAGGAAAAAATATATAATATCATAGCTATACGAATTTATTATTATTCGATGTTAAGTATGCCCCATCGTGGTAAAAAACATAAATAATATTTTACTTTTTAAAGATTTAAAACATTCCTAGATCGAGGAATAATACTGCAATTAATTTAAATCTTTCAAAACTTAAAGGTGCAAACATATATTTTTATACGTACTTATACAAACATATATTTTATAAAAGATGCCAGTCGTGTTAAAAGATGCATTTCCAATGAAGAATTTAAATTTTCGTATAATTACAGATATATTTTCTTCGTCAGATTTAATTATTTATACCAAAATAATACAGAAAGCTTCAGTCTATACTTCTACAGCAGGGTATACGTATGTAGAAGCTGTTACATGATAAAACCATTTAAATAAGTACCATAGAGATGCTGAATTAATTCCACCAATTTAGCTCTTAAGTGACTTTTGTGATTCAATAATCCTGACAAAGCAATCGAGCTGGGTTTTTGACAACAGAGATTATCTAAATTAAGAGTGTATCTAAAAAATAAAATAGGTATTGAACAAATTTTCATTAGTAGCTTTTGTATCAGTCAGCGGGAGAATACGTATTTTAAAGTATACAGGGTGTTTCGGAATAATGTATCATATATCGTATGAGTAATAAAAGATATGAAAGTTTATCCTGTGGACTATACCGTATTTTGTTGTTTCAAGATAAAGGGGTTAAAGTTAGTTTCGTTTTTATTTGAGACTCCCATTGTGTTGTCAAAGATAACAATATTGGGTCGATGCGTGATACTGGGGTTTTTATTCAATTCAAAATCTATTTCCTTTTAATAAACAAAATCCATGCAGTAATCAAAGATATGATTTCCTTCATTATTTATGATTATCTCTCAACGATTCGACAGTTTTTTATTCAACGTATGAAAGGAATCCAGTGGTTTGGAAGTGGTTTCATCAAGCAAATGTTGAAAGGTTAAGTCGTCATTAAAGAAAATTCATCTGTTATTCAATAAAAAGAGAAAGAGAAATAAATCTGATGGAGCAAGATCAGGAGAATAGGGTGGATGTGGAAGAACCTCTGAAGTCAACTTCTGAATAGCCTTTTATGTAATGTTAGCAGTACGAGGGCAGTCATCATTATGCTGCAAAATCGCCAGATGATGTATTTCCCGTCTTTTTGTTTGAATTGCGTCACCAAAACAATGTCAATAATCCTCAGCAGTGATGGTTACATTCTTCGGAAGGAATTCATAACAGTTGCGGCTTTCTCTGTCTCACCATATGTAGAACATCAGCTTACTCGAGGAGTTGCCTTTCTGTTAGATCTATGCTATTCTTTTCTCTTCATGTAAAGGTACAATTTTTCGCAATCACTAACAATCTGGTACAGAAACAGTCGATGTTTTTGGTTGACGAACCAACATAGAGACACAAGTTTTGAACTTTACTCATGTAATCGCAAAAATCGTATTCGGATCAACTGATCTCCGCAATCCATGATACTGGCCAATTCACGGGTTGACTGCCCTGTATCATAATGAATACCCCTCAATCAATAGTGTGATAAAACAGCATAGTCTAACTCACTTGCTAGGGAAATCAAAAACTCTACAAACTTTAGCTTTATGCCAATACTTAACATTCGTTAGTCAGGTTTTCCGTTCCAATAATCAGACTTCTAGGAGTTACGCAAAATATGTCAATCACTCAGGCATTTTAACAATTTCTCAAATAGTTTATATTTTGATTATCAGACAGTATCAAATCAAATCAAAAATTCTATTTAAATTTCACAGACATAGATTTTAGAATGGGTACCTTTCTCTAACTGCTTTTAAATTTTTTTCCTCCCAAACCCATAGATCTGTACTTCAATTTCATTAGATTTTTTTTAAATGTACAATTACACAATATCGTCCCTGTTGTTTAGGGGTCAATTTTTCAATATTAACTTGTGTACAACTTATACTAATAACGTATATCTTTCAAAAATAGTTTTTTGCAAGGTATGGTCAGATAGTATTAGGTTGTATTTCTTAATTTGTAAAGTGTCAGATAAATTGTATACAAGTTACAAGTACACAAGATAAACAAAATTGATGCATGAGAAAACAAAAGGCTTCTTAAAAGCAATCGAAAGACACAATTTGCAACGCAGATTTTAGATCACCACTACCATTAGTAGAGTGTTATAACATGAGTCCAATATGAAGAGGCACATCTACATTACTTAACCTAAACCTTTCTGTGAATCCGAAATTTGTATGACAATAAAAATTAAAATGTAATTGGTACTGTCTTGCGTTTCTTACTGCTTTCATCTTCAGTCTAACTATTACCAAACCAAATTTTACTTTGTGAAAACTTATAATTCTATTAAAACTTTTCTTACTCTATTTACTGTAACATCATTATAAATTTCTAGAAGAAATAAGAAAATTATAGTTTGGTTAATTATGTTAATTATGTGTTGATAGTATTGGTAGAGAACTTCAAAATGTGATAGAAAAGTTCTAAAAGTACCTATTTTTAGTTCATATTTTTGATATGTGTTGTGAAAGAAATGTTAAAGAAAATTTTCTTGTCATATAGAATTAAATTATTATTTATTTTTAAATTATTACTAACTATTCATTAATCAGAGGGTTTTATTTGAAGTGCACCACTGTTCCTAGGTATAGAATCCACAAAAAAAAATATGTTGCTGTACCACCCATGCATTCCTATAATAACTCGAACGCACAGATAAAGAAGATGTTGTCTACATTAATTTTGACAAATGATACATCCGATATGATCTAACGATAAAGGAAAGTCATCTTTCATGTTTTCTGAATGCCCAGTGGGCTCTCATTTAGTAGGCTGTTATTCAGAAAGTATTTAATAATAAACTACACTTGTAATTTTCAGTTGAAATCGCTGGCCGCTTTGAAATAACATTTGTCTTATTTCTTTAACTTGCAATACCTCAGACTGCAGGCTGCAGATGATAAGGCTAAATATTTTCCCAGTTTCAGCTGGAAGTTAAAGTACCTTTCCGAGTTCACGATAATGGGAAATAAAGTGTTCCATATATGTAAGAAGGTTTTAACAACTTCTGCAGGCTGCTTTTATTTTTTAAAGTAGCAAAATATTCTCTCCGGTTGCTTCGTTCCACTACCAAAGGAATTCCAGGAGTATCCTGAATTCTATGCATATTTTATGCACCATATAATATAACCAGAATATTTACTCCACAAGCATTTTGTAATATAATGTAGATATACTGAGGAAGTAATTCAATTGGGAGAAATATAATTTATTAGAGCAAATTTATTGGTACTTAACTAATTAAAGATTTCTTTGGAGTAATTTATTTTGATAAAAATTCCAAATATTTAGTTAGTTTAGAATTAATTTAAACGGCTAAAATGTTGTAAAATAATTAATTGTTGAGACAATTATACAGGTATCTATTTATTTCTTGAAAAACGTAATTTAACGTTGTTTAAAAATTATATATTTTTTATTAGCTTTTATTATTAAAACAATTTTTTCGAATTAGCTTATTGGCTTTATAATAAATATATTTATATGTTATACTTATCCTTGTTATTGGAGAAGCTACCTTAATTACCATTTTCGATTTGCTTAGCTTGCTATTATTCTAACGCAAGAATTCACTCTTTTGTTAGAAGTAAATTATAACCTTTATTTTGTGTTAAGTTAAAAAAGTGTAAGAATAAAGTAGTACCCAGTTGTATTCCCCAGATGAAGAAAGAAAAAAGCAAAGTTTATTCTCTCATACAGTCGACATACACACAAAACCTTGTCTTCATAACAACCATGTTTTAACTTTTAATAAAAATTTTTCCGAACAAGCAGAAAGTTAAGCAAGGAAAATGAAGGAATTATATCTATTCCAATAAATTGGTAAATTTAAGTAGATTTTTTAAAACCAACGTTTTAGTGTTAAAATCTGAAAAATAAAGGTTTTTTAAATGTTATGTGGAACACCAAGGTATAACTGCTTATGATAGATATATTAAAAATAAATTTAAATATTGTTTTGTGTTAGTTGTTTCTATTATATTTTATGAAAGTAATTAAGTATACAGGGTGTTCCTTAATGGTATGCGAATATTTAAGGGTGTGATTCTACATTCAAAATTAATGATAGTTTGCTTTATAAACTATGGTCCAAAAATGTTCCGTTGCGAAAATACAGGGTGTTAAAATTTTAGAAAAAAGAAGGAAATTAATTAATATTTTCAAAACCGCTTGAGTTATTTCAGTGATATTTAGTAAGTAGTGGTAGTTAATAAAGGCGCATGTTTTTCAATAAAAACATAATTTTTAGCTCTAACAATGGCGTGCGTACGAGCATTGCCTTTGATATTTTTAAAGAAAAAATGGTACGCCAATGATTTTTTCCCACATAAAATTATTTTTGAAATTCCCGTTAAATTTGAAAGATAAGAGCTCTCTTGTGTTCTTGTCCTGCGATGCGCCGTTTCTGAGTAAAAAAATAAAACCCGTTGTATTGTCCGCAATTAATTCATGTAATTATTGAAGAATACAATTTTGCAATAAACCTAGTTAGCCTCTGTCACTTGCATTTCTGATATTTTGAAGTAAGTATCAGAAGTTTCGAAAATATTAATTAATTTCCTCCTTTTTCCTAAAATTTTAACACCCCTTTTAGCTTCTAGCTTGTGAAGACTGCGCAGTTGAGCATTCACCCATCGCAGCGAGCAGTTAAGGCTGTCAATAGTCCAAGAAAATCGCCGTTTGGTAAGATTTTTCCATATCCAGCTTGTGAAGACTGCGCAGCCGCCGCCATTCGCCGTAGAAGCTTGGCAGTTGAACTGAACCGGGAATTCACATCCACCTGTCGCAGCCAGCAGTCCAGTCCTGTTCAGGAGCCGTCCATCACCTGCGCATGATATCGTCACCCTCTAACCCTAGTAAATATCTCTAGGACAGTAATAAAAAATATAAAATGACTGCTGATACAATTTTAAATTAACTTAATAAATATTGTTATACATATAACGCCAATATTATTAGTTCTGATTAAGATTGAACATGTAAAAAAACGCCTGGCAATAAAATTTAATGACTTTCATAGGCATCCCTAAAAAAGTTTTCTGCTAAAGGTAAAAATTTATAGTAGAAAATTTCTATATATGTACGTTCATTTGGCCAACAACATATTTTAAATATTTATGTCCTTAAACAATTTTATTATATTGATGGTAAATTTCGTTTTGTTCCGTTTCAAAAGGTCTCCAAAATGACATGTTGTCATAATATTATTTTTATAAAATATAAAAAATTAAAATTACTTAAATCACACCAGATTCCGCATTCCAAATTCTGCACTGCACTGCTGGGCAGTTTGTAAACAGCTGAGATTTATTGCCCAGTGGTCGAATGCAGCTGTGTTAGATTTCGTTTGCCCGCGCTCGCATTCTTCAACTGGGCGTATACATTTCTACCACCTCCACGTTTAGTTCAACCAAACCTGTATATGGGTATGGTTAAATAAATATGGGAACAAGTTTTTCAAATATTTTAATGCCGAGTTGCTGCATCAGCGACCGAACCTGGTATACTGTCAACCTCTTTTCAATTGATATCGGCAATTAATAGTGAATATGAGACTGTCTAAAGTATCCAGTGGTAACTTTCCAATTCTCATTTGGATGATAAATTATCAATTTCAACCATAATTATGCACATTGACTCCTCACAATATGCATGCACAGTAATGGCTGACGGCTGACACTATTCCACTCTACATACCATAATTTTAAACGGAAATATGTATGGCTCCCTGTTTTTCTCATATTTTTTAATTAACGGTCTTTTAAATAAGGCAGAAAAATGTTATAGGCCTGCATTTATTTTTATTTTTTTTTTGAAATCTGATTAAACACCGTTTAAAGTGAGTCACGGTTTACTAAATTCGGATAAGACAAAGTCAAATTACACCATTTAAAAAAATTAACATGTTATCCTCCATTCTGCCTTAGCCATAGTAAATAGAAAAAAATATTGATACAATATTGGTAGAAAACGGAAAAAAATTACAAAACGAATATTATCGACCTGCATTGTGTGAAATTATTTGGAAATATTGATAATTTTTTTATCATGGCAAATTAAATGCACCCTCTGGCAGTTAAGTTAGGAACATAAAAATATTTTAAATCCATATTTGTTAACATATTCTTTACCGAAATACAGCCGCTGTGTAGCCGTAACTACTTTCTACATGCTCCATCGCTCTGTAGATAATTAAAGGCGTACAATACTTACGATTAAACAAATCCCTTGAACTCTACGGTTAATTAGTTAATAAACAAAATAAAGATTTAGATAAGAATTATAACTGTATTAATTTTGTATTATTCGACAAAAGAAATACTATAATACGTAAAGACCACACATAATTTTCCTGGATTTTTTTTAATAAACAAAAGAAATTAAATTAATAATATTTTTGATTAACTTTAAGCCATATTAAATACCTATAAATTATATTTGAGAATATCGCCTAATATACAGTGTGGATACAAATTGTGGAATACTGCTTATATTTCTTAAAATATTCGTCATATCAAAAACATGTTTTAATAAAAGTGTCAGGGGAAATTATTTCCCGTTTAGTGATATCAAGCAATCTTTCGTAACACAAAAAATGTGGTTGCCAAGGGTAACCGACTTCATTTTTTTTAAAAGGCACCATATACTTTTTTTGGTGAAAATTAATATATTGGACTCTTCTAAATACGATACAATACAATTTTAGTGGGGTCACATGAGAAAAAAATACAAAAAATTTAAGTTTTCTATTATGCTTTTGACACTGTTTATCAAAATAATTATTAACATCAAGTTAGCCATGCCAGAATCAGAACAATGCGAAACTGTCACTAGCTGTCAGTTGCTTGTAATTGTGTGCATTGTTGCAGTAAACGTACTTTTTTACTCAATCAATACTCAATTAGGTGAAATGGGAAGAATACAGGGTTTAATGATGGTATGCGAGTTGTTTGACGAACTTAATCCAAACAGACCTCAAATAACACAATATTGTGTTTCCAAATTGTTAAAAAAATTTAACAAACTACATACAGGGCGGCCAAAAACAGCTACTGATGACGATACTACTTTAAATGTGCTTCTGTCAATACAAGAGAACCCATATTTGTCCAGTCAGGAAGTTGGTAGGGTGCAAATCATTTCACACCGTTCTGTGTTGAAACAGCTCCACAAGGAAAAGTTTCATCCATACAAGATGCAGCTCGTTCAAGAACTTGTGCAAAATGATTTTGCAAAACGTGTTGAATTATGTAACACTACGTTAGATAAAAACATGGATTTGGAATTTGGCAAAAAGATTGTGTTCACCGATGAAGGCACTTTTATGCTTCATGGATTTTATAATAAACAAAATTATCGATATTGGTGTCAAGAAAATCCTCACTGGATACGAGAAACTCGAACCCAGCGACCAGAAAAAATTAATGTCTGGACGAGTACTAGGAAATAATATTATTTGGACCATTTTTTAATGATGGTAACCTAGCTGCCGACAAATATCTTAATTTGTTGAGAGAACAAATTGTACCTGCTTTGGAGGCCCTAGGTCCAATTCATCAAATGTGGTTTCAGCAAGATGGAGCCCCTTCACATTATGGAAGGGCCATAAGAGAATATCTAAATGAAATGATTCCCCGTCATTTTGAACATTTAATGAATTAGTTCACATCCGTTCCATTTTTCTTCATTTATCCTATTAAAATAGCTTAAAACGTTGATGTTTTGATTTTTTGACTCTTTACTTTAGGACATAAAATAAAATTATTAAAATTGAATTTACTGTATTTTTTTCTTATGTGATCCCATTAAATTGTGTTGTATCGTATTTAGAAAGGTCCAATGTATTAATTTTCACCAAAAAAATATATGGTGCTGTATAAAGAAATGAAGTCGGTTACCTTGACAACCACATTTTTTGTGCTACGAAAGATTGCTTGATATCACTAAACGGGAAATAATTTCCCCTAACGCTTTTTTAAAACATGTTTTTGATATGACGAATATTTTAAGAAATATAAGCAATATTCCACAATTTGTATCCACACTGTATGTCGAATATATCCAATGAAAAAGCTTTTCACACGTAACAATTCAGTTGTTCTATTAACACCCAATCAACTTGCACGTCAACGTGCTTCGTGTAAACGGGGCATTAAAGACCAGCCACCTAATTCCCAGGATAAAGTGATTAAATTAAGACTTTTATTTATTTGTATACCGAACCTCAACGGAAATATGTCATTAATCCATGTATTTTGTATACTGTGTTTTCAAACAGATTAGTGTCGCTGCTTCTAGTTCGGACTAATTATATTCTACTTTATTTAATACTCTGAGATCTTATTTTCAAATAAATTGAAGAGATATTACGTGTATCGTGATACATTGAAAAGTAACAGTTAGAATTCTTTGGACGCCTTTGTTTGATCAGATATCCATAAGCAGGTCCAGTCGTATAATAAAATTTCGTTTCATAGTATCAGACATATTAATAAATGTTCCATTATTTACCATGTAGAATTTAGAAGGTTTAACTGAATTGATGCAATACGAGGTCTGTTCAGAAAATAACCGAACTTTAAAATTACGCGCTAATGGAGATATTTAGTGACATGCGATTGACAGCATTGAGTTACTCATAACCTCCTCTGTAACCAGGTATAATTGGATTGTTGATATCTCATTTAGTTTTTGTGATATTGTTATGTGTTGGTGACGATATTTGAAATGTTCTATTTTCTGGAACAACGAAGCAACGTAAAATTTTGCGTGAAACTGGAGAAAACTTTCACGGAAACGCAATGCTATGAATGGTTTTCAATATTTAAAAGTGATCGTCAGTCAGTTGAAGATGATCCTCGATCAGAAGACCTTCGACTTCAACTGATGACTACCACGTTCAGGAAGTTAAAGATCTGGTGCGTGTTAATCGCTAATTGACTGTCAGAGAAATTGTAGAAGAGGTTTGCATCTCAATTGGGCCATGTTATGAAATTGTGACTGAAAAATTAAACATGCATCGAGATTCAGCAAAATTTGTTCCTTGTTTGATGACCGAACCACAGTAAGAAAATCATGTGGACGTTAGTCGCCAACTCCTTGAACAATGAAATGGCGATGAAATATTCATTCAAAGGATCACAATGAGAGACGAAGGCGAAATTTACGGCTACGAGATTGAGACAAAAGTTTAGTCTTCATAATGGATTGGCAAAGGATCTTCGTGCCTCAAGAAAGCACGTTAGTCTTGATCCAACGTCAAAGTGATGGTCACTGTTTTTCTCGACTTCAATGGAATTGTGCATTTTGAATTCTCGCCTGAAGGTGAAACAGTCAACTGTGTCTGTTATCAAGGCGTTCTACAACAGTTACGGGAAAAAAATCGCAAAAAGAAACCAGAATTGTGGCGAGACAACTTATGGTTCTTGCATCGTGACAATACGTCCACACACTCAGCTTTGTCAAGTCGCAGTCGTCAGTTTTGTGTCAGATTACTGTTCTCCCTCACCCTCCTTACTCGCCAGACTTGGCTCCTTATGATTTTTTCTTATTTCCGAAATTAAAATCAATGCTGAAAGGACACCGTTTTCAGACTATTGATGAAATCAAAACAAATTCGTTACAGACTTTAAAGGTCATTTCAAATTAAGCTATCCAGTACTGCTTTAATAGTAACAGTTCATTTACATTTTGGTTGTCATTTAATAGAAAAAGTTAAAAATTGTATTGAATTACAGAAATTTACTGACGACATATTTGAGTTTTTTTAAAATATGCAATTATTCTGGTCCATAATTGGTCGTTTTAACCTTTTATTACTAAATTTAGAGTAGCATTTTGATTCCTCCTAATTATCATTTTATTATAAATTGTAGGTATGCTCCTATAGCATAATCATCAGAATTATAGTTAAAGTAAAGAATTACAAGTATCTGTTAAAATAATAAGTCGTGTCTGGGATAAATATGCAATTTAAGGTTTCATCGATTTCAGATTCCTATTTTAAACCTTCTTTCACATTATTGCGGCAGGTAATATATATTTAAAGTAAGTCGAAAAGTAGTTTTAGATGTTACATGAAAATTTCAAAATAGTAATTTAGCTGTCGGGAGATAAAAGCCCTGCGTCTGACTTTCAGTCGATGGTCAGTGGTGTAACCTAGCGGTTTTAGAATTCTCATATCTAACAATTCCGAAACCATTTGGAAGAGTAGAAGTGATATTTTCTGCTAGTTTCAAATAGTAGTAAAACTCACAACTTCATTTGCCTAGATCAGTAGAGATATCTAATAGTTAGAAAAGTAACTGTAAAAGTGTCTTATATATATTTTTTATTTTAATTTTTCCTCATTAAATAATTTTTCCAAAGAACCCCATCACATTAAAACACCAATTACATTAAAGCGATTAATTTACATATATTGAAAAGAAACTTATGTCGAAACATGTATATTAGTTTACATATATCGAAAAAAAAACAAATATCGAAAAGAAACATATATCGAAACTTATATTGACACATATATCGAAAAGAAACTTATACCTAACTTGTGTTTCAGAATAAATAGTATTTTTTCGTTTTAAAATAAAAAACATAGCTTTTCAAAAGAACTTTAATTAATGAGTTAATTCTAATAACAAAATCTGAACAAGATTGATACAAAAAGATAATAATTGAAATAAATATGGAAACATAGTATAACATTATTTAATATTAATACTGTAAAAGTCATGTTTAAAGAAGATCTAAAAAAAATACAAATGAATATACAAATTCAAATATAAAAAAGTGCAGTTTCTTTAAGAAAAATAGTAAGGTTATATGGGGTGTCTTAGAAATAAGTGTCAATATTTTAATCACCAGTATTCCATATTTGTTTTAGATAAGTGTCTTTGTGTTATAATAATATTAAACTATATTTACGTGTTTTTGTGAATTTAGTCACCACCCTGAAGGCGAAAAACTTACCAAAATGGAATTTTAAACATGATATAAAGATCGTAGCTTGCGGTTTCCGACTTGCTCTTTCCTTTACCCTGTGATGTCGGACAACGGTCAGTTTGAGTCACCCTGTACATCAACCTCGTTCATCCTTAATTATTTCTTTGCGTAAATTTGTTTGAAATTCTTTTGAAAAAATTTACTTTCTAGCATAAGAATTCTACTCAACAATTTATTCCAAAATCTAAGAAAATATATTTATGGGAAACGTTCATTTTCCAATTAGGAGTTATATAAACTATTTTGCTTACACGTTTTTTAAGAGATACTCTCTATAATAATAACTTTGACAGTCCCCTTATTCAAATATTTAGATATCAGAACATGTCGTCATTAAAAATGTAAACAATTTTTTTCCAAAAATAAAATATGCAACAGAATAATAATTAATAATAATAATAATTACAGTTGTTACCAATAATTTACTATTGTAAGGCCAGCAAGAACAAGGAACACTTTTCTAGATTCGTCAAAACTGAATCAGAGGTGTTCAAATGTGTTCATGAGTTGGTGGACAAAATTTTAAATAGTTATAATATCTTCATGTGGGAACTAATGTTTTCCTGACTAAAATATTAAATTTCCTTTCACAGGTTTCCCGCCTACTGGTTTTGTTGTGGTTAACGATAATTCCATCTCATAGGTGACAATAGGCGAGGCACATGTTTTTTTGTTGTAACTGAATTTTAGTGAAGTGTAGTTTTAATTATTTTATTTATTTATTTATTTTGTTTTACTGTTAGAGGTCAACAAAATAGCTTAAAATTACAAAACTTATTTCAAATTCCGAAAAGGACTCCGCTTTTTCCTTAGAACCACATTAGATGATATACGAAGGGTTATATAGAAGTTTAATTAAATCATATTTTTTTAATTTATAAGAAATTATGGTAGATAATTGAACAGGGAATATTGATGCACCTGTACATTCTGATCGGAAATTAATAAGTCATATCTCAGGGATAGCTTAGATGAATATAAGCC